>NC_051155.1:28208299-28235324 GCF_013339745.2 Dermacentor silvarum
CGAAATCTGAGCGCAGCTCTACACGTGTTTTCCTTCGTGTGTCAATATTTGTATTATGATTAATAGGTACGCGGTTATTTAACGACGAAAACGCTGTCAGTAGCATAGCTGGCGCGGTCAATCTATCTGTGCGGCACATTGCAAACGGAGCGAAGGTGACGCGAATGCCTCGATAATGTGGAGACGCGAGAGGCAGCGCGTGGGTGACGCGTGGGTGCGATTCACAGCAGCCGCCCGCAGACAGACCTCCGCTAATGCAGTGCTTTGTTTCCATACAGACGACGCGCGCTACTCTGTCGCCATATCGTAGCCATCGTCGCCGCACAGCTCCTCTTGCGCGCCGCTACATTTTCCTTCGCGCGCTTTCGTTCCACCAACGAGGAGAGCGGCCATTCGTCGTGCGGATATCGTGCCACCAGTGTCAGCGGCGACAACACCCAAGGGAGCGCTACATCGAGCCTTACTCGTACGTAGCCGCTCGCCATCGCCCCTTGCAGGAGCCGTGATCCCCGTTATACACGCTGGTACCGTGGACTAACCTAAGCAGCTGACGCCGCGGACGAGCGCAGCCCTCGCCACCTCACGCCAACCTGCCCACACCCTCGGAAGCGCAGATGAGATCGCCCCCGCGGCGGCGGATGCCGTGGCCGCCAGCAAACTCAGCGCATGCGCAGGCCGCCTGCTTTTTGTCCTGTCCTTCGCACTGTTTTTACCCCCTTTATCAGAACAAACCAGCCAATTCAGCACACTCCTACACTTAAGTGGCCGGCTGCGGAATGCAACAGCGTCCGTAGCTGCTGCCTCGAGGCAACTGCTAGGTTCCACGTATGTTTCTACTATTGCCCATGGACCCAGCAAGCGGGATAATCATGCGTGGTCTCATTGCAGTGTTGGTCTGTGTCTTTTTTTTGCAATGGATGGGCGGCCAACTCAGCCAAAGTGCTGTTTCCATCTGTACATGTATTTAGCACTCGTGTGCATCTGATTATGCGCATGTGTTTGTATCATGTTCTGATTGTTGTACTTGCAGATATGTAAGCGTTTTTTTAAATATATGGCACCACAGTCATTTATTCAACTTTATGCTGAAATGTACAAAATGTGTCCACGTAGTAATGGCCCAGAGAGCCAGCAGCAACAGCAGGAATATGATGCAGTTCCAATGCACTTGATGGAATCGACATGAGGCGAAGCTTTCACGCAACGGTCAATTAAATTCTATAAAACTAACTGGAATGTGCACAATTGTCTTTCTTTTCATCCGATTATGAACACATACTTCTATGAAATGTTGCTTATGCACTGCACAGGTCAAAACTTCAATGTCATGTAATGTATACAAAGCTCGGTGAACTCACCTCAAACGTCAGCTCACTAAGAGTTGGACCGACCCGCGAGGCTGAGTTCGTGTAAGCCTGGCTGAGCAGAATTTTGGTGAATATAAGACAGAGCAAGTTTGGCTGAGTAGCACTTTTGATAGTATGAGTCAGAGCAAGCTAGGCTGAGTAAAAATTTTGTGAATATGAGTCAAAACAATCTAGCTGAGTAGAAAAATTGGTGAATATGAGTCAGAGCAAGCAAGGCTGAGTAGAAAATTTTGTGAATATGAGTCAAAACAAGCTAGGCCAGGTAGAAAAATTGGTGAATAGGAGTCGAGCAAGCTAGGCTGATTAGAAATTTTGGTGAATAGAGTCAAAACAAGCTAGGCTGAGTAGAAAATTGGTGAATATGAGTCAGAGCAAGCAGGCTGAGTAGAATTTGTGAATATGAGTCAAAACAAGCTAGGCTAAGTAGAAAATTGTGAATTAGTCAGAGCAAGCTAGCTGAGTGAGAAATTTTGTGAATATGAGTCTAACAAGCTAGGCTAAGTAGAAAATTGGTGAATATGAGTCAGAGCAAGCTAGGCTGAGTAGAAAATTTTGTGAATATGAGTCATAACAAGCTAGGCTAAGTAGAAAATTGGTGAATATGAGTGAGAGCAAGCTAGGCTGAGTAGAAATTTTGTGAATATGGAGTCATAACAAGCTAGGCTGAGTAGAAATTTGGTGAATATGAGTCAAACAAGCTAGCTGAGTAGAAAAAAATGGTGAATATGAGTCAGAACAAGCTAGGCTGAGTAGAATTTTGTGAATATATGAGTTCAAAACAAGCTAGGCTGAAGTAGAAACATTGTGAATATGAGTCAGAGCAAGCTAGGCTGAGTAGAAATTTTGTGAATATGAGTCATAGCAAGCTAGGCTGAGTAGAAAATTGTGAATATGAGTCAGAACAAGCAAGCTAGGCTGAGTAAAATTGGTGAATATGAGTCAAGCAAGCTAGGCTGAGTAGTAATTTTGTGAATATGAGTCAAACAAGCTAGGCTGAGTAGAAAATTGTGAATATGAGTCAGAGCAAGCTAGGCTGAGTAGAAATTTTGTGAATATGAGTCAGAACAAGAAAATTGGTGAATATGAGTCTAGGCTGAGTAGAAAAATGAATATGAGTAGAAAATATGAGTCAAGCAAGCTAGGCTGAGTAGAGAAATTTGTGAATATGAGTCAGAACAAGGTAGAAAATTGGTGAATATGAGTCAGAGCAAGCTATGAGTCAGAACAAGCTAGGCTGAGTAGAAATTTTGTGAATATGAGTCAGAGCAAGCTAGGCGAGTAGAAATTTTGTGAATATGAGTCAAAACAAGCTAGGCTGAGTAGAAAATTGGTGAATATGAGTCGGAGCAAGCTAGGCTGAGTAGAAATTTTGTGAATATGAGTCAAAACAAGCTAGGCTGAGTAGAAAATTGGTGAATATGAGTCAGAGCAAGCTAGGCTGAGTAGAAATTTTGTGAATATGAGTCAAACAAGCTAGGCTGAGTAGAAAATTGGTGAATATGAGTCAGAGCAAGCTAGGCTGAGTAGAAATTTTGTGAATATGAGTCAGAACAAGCTAGGCTGAGTAGAAATTTTGTGAATATGAGTCATAACAAGCTAGGCTGAGTAGAAAATTGGTGAATTTGAGTCGGAGCAAGCTCGGCTGAGTAAAATTTTGGCTATCTGTGAGTCCGTGGGAGCTAGGCTGAGTAGAATTTTGGGGAGTCTGCACACACGTCATTAAATCACACCATGGAATAAAAACATAAGTAGTTCCATCTCACAATGTAACAAAGATTCCGATACGCAAGTGTGATGCTCCCTTTGTATATCTTGCATGTATTTATTTCACAGAGGCAGTAATGATTGGATATGATTATAACTTTATGCAGTTACAAATGCAATTGCAAACTCATTAGCAAATAAACCTCTGCATTGTTGGGCACGGTCCCGTGATACGCCTGCACACTTATTAGCTGTGGTTGTGCAGGAACCATCCGCACTTGAAAAGATATCATTCGCAGGAAGGCATGCAACCGGCTGACTTCACTGCACGATTTTGGTTTGCGTAATGTGTTATCCACTGTTTATAAAAACAAAGTGGCTGCCTGCTTTCCACATTGTTACATGTGTTTTACACGAGATAAACAGCGAGAAGCAAGCAAAGGCAGCAATGTTTTCGGCCAAGTAGTTTCTAAGAATACTGCAATATGTTACGACCAGCATAAACAAAAGAAATTCAAAGCACTGAAGTGAGCGCAATATGCAATTACCTTTTAAAGTGAGGGTTAATTCAGGTACAGTAAGAATACAATGTCTGCAGCACATTAAAGGCTTAATTTTTTGGTGCAAGAAAAAAGAACGATGCATCAGAAAAAAAAAGAGATAAAACTGTTTAAATGATGCCTATCGCGCATTAACGCTTCGAAAGCAAATTGACGATGCGGTTTACTCCAACTCAAAGCGTAAAATGCGCTATTGTGAAAAATTCATTACAATATATGGTGTGCACGTTCACTTTGCGAGCTTGAGAAGTAGTCGCGTCTCGCAGCAGGAGTAAGATAACCTTGAAATTAGATAATTCGCCGGAAAAAAATACGTGCCAACGTCGAAACCAACCGAGTGCAACTAAATGGTCGCGCAACGTCGGATACTATGCTGTCATGTCATATCCCCTCGACACAGCACTTGGCCGTAGTTGCATATTCTTTAAATTGCTCCGTCCGTAAAAGCATACTGCGCTACAACTGCGCCGTTTTCGAATATTGCGAGAAGCTTGCACGCAACAAACCAGAAAATTGGGGCGACATCTGAAGGCTACGTATTCGCGTGAGGGACACCTCGTAGTATTTACAACTCGCAGCGCGAGGGAATAGCGGATAGTCACGCAAAAGCACGTATGATTAGCAACGTAACATGTCAGCAAACGATAAAAAATACCATAACCTTATCTGACCTCCGAATTTATCTGCCTTGTTCGCGTGTCGGTGCTGATGGTGCGTACCGCTTGCGCAATCCACGGCTCCACTCAATTAGTTGTACTGTGCAAGGCTTGTTGAGCCAACGTTTATAGATAAATAAAGTATACAAATTTCCTTAAAGGTTTTACTGTCATACGAAAGGACCGCGAACAATCCAGCCGCCTATCTGGGGGAGTCGCTATTGCTGTACAAAGCGGCATTCCTACACGAAACGTTTTATTAAATACTCCGTACGAGGCTGTAGCCGTCACCGTTTTATCTTATAAACTGTCACCATCTGTTCCCTGTACATTCCACCTCATACCCATCTCACAATTCGAGACCTGGAAAATTGAACAGACCAGTTGCCGGAGCCCTTTGTTTTAATAGGTGACTTTAATGCGCACTGTACCCTTTGGGGCAGCGATAAAACTGACCAAAGAGGATAGGCGCGCAACTGCACGTACTATCAACACCCTAAGTCAACGTGGAAAAAAAAGCTTCGTTTGATTAGCAACGTCACATGTGAACAAACGAATAAAAATAGAAGAACCTTATCTCACTTCCGAGTTTATCTGCCTTGTTCGCGTGTCGGTGCTGACGGTGCGTACCGCTCGCGCATTCCACGTCTCCACTCAATTAGCTGCACTGTGCAAGGCTTGTTGAGCCAACGTTTATAGATAAAAAATATCTATAAACGTTGTATTGAGCGACCGATGCCATTTCCCAAAACGAACGGCGAAATAGCTCTCGAGGGTCTAGGCGCAATTTCGACGAAAAATCGTCGTGCGACGTGCAACCAACCGGTTGGTCGCAGCCACACGGGGAGGGGGGAAGGATCGACACTAGAGCACTGCACGGGCTCGGGCTTACCCGAAAGCCAGGGCCCGGCCCGGCTCGCGGGCCGGGCCGGGCCGGGTAGAGCCGTTTTTTCACGGACTCGGGCCGGGCTCGGGCACGGCGTGTGCTTTTTGACCCGGGCCCGGGCCGGGCTCGGGTTTTTTGACGCGGGCCCGGGCCAGGATCGGGATTTCTGGTAGTGTGCATGTAACGTGCAGCGAGTTATTCTCGGGCGTCTCAACTCTGAAAAACATGTATTTTTCGGTCTCGGGTCGGGTTCGGGCCAGTTTCGAGCCGGGCTCGGGCCAGGCTTGGGCCTAAGGTAAAGGGGTGGCGGGCCGGGCCGGGCGGGTAACGTTGATTATTTCCGGGCCCGGGCCGGGCCCGGGTCTCGCCATAAAAGTTTTGATCGGGCTCGGGCGGGCTGCCCAACGTAAAAACGGGCCCGGGCCGGGCTCGGGCTGAAAACATCGGCCCGTGCAGTGCTCTAGTCGACACTCGTCACTGCGATTTCCATCGCATGCGACCGCAATGGAACTTCTGGTGCTATGAAAATCGCATCATGTGAACCAAGCTTGAAACGTGAAGATGACAATGATTAATTGACAAAATCACCACACACCTACCATTAGACATAGAGGATTGCATAGCTTGAAATAAAATTAATAGTTCTGCAGCAAAATGGTCCGAATGTTTCCGGTCTGTGGCCAACATACGCAAACACCCACACACCGAATAAGCAGAAATAACTTTATTGCATGTGTAAAACATCAATCGAAAACATTTCACCAAGGAGACTGCAATGCTGTCGCATTCCCACACGCAACCAGTCTTAAGTGTCTCATTTTTTTACTGCAGGCGCGTTTTTCGGTGGAGCTTTCTTAACACATCACGCACATCGCGTGTTAATAGTCAAATTCGGGCAACATAATATATGATCGCGTATATGGACACATTTTGACAACAGCTCACGGGAAACTTCAGGAACAGGTGCACCCTTAATTAAACGTTAGTCTGTACGGCGTGCAGGGAAGACTGTGTCCTGCAGTTTGTGCCAGCTGTGGCCTCCTCAGTGCTCAAAAGCTTTGCTGACCAAGACTAGAGCTGTCTTCATTATCACATTTCAAGTACTAAATATGGCAGGCGGCTCAAGACAGCTGTTGTCACACACCGCTTGGGCTTTAAACTTTTCACAAAGGGTTACGTTTTTGCTCTCTGTGAGGTCCATGAGGCTTCAGCTTTCTTTCCGAACATGCGCCGGTCTTCAAAGGCAAGGAGCAACTAGTCAAGGCATTTAGCGACAAGTTTCCTGTATAATGACCGACGTATGGTGTATACTATGGAGAGCTATAGGCAATATATAAATTACTAGCGGCGAATCAATGAAATAAAAGGGGCTTTTGGAATGCTGCACATGTGAGAAGTATCTCGTGCTGGAACCTGCGCAAGCGGCGCGTTCAACTGGCTCACCCGAACCAACTGAACGTCTCGACATGGTGTCAGAAGGGGTGTGGTGCTGGTAAAATGTCTGATCCCAGGACTTCAAGTTCTGCAGCTTCTTTTGGCGCTGTAATGAGTGCCAAGTAGGAGTCGGGCCTCACTCTAAGGGGTCGCCAGCCTACTCCGTTGAAGCGTCTCATAAAGAGGTAGCTGGCCTATGCTAATGGGGCATCACGAGAAATTAGCTAAATGGAAGGCCGCGGACTTTTGTCCCGAGCAATCGACTATACCTTTTGCCCTCCTCCTCAAAGCAGCACAGCTTGACCACTGCCTAACATCCCCAAAGAAATGGCCTCACCGAGCGCCTAAATCGCACCCGCATGCACATTTCTCAATGTATGTTTCATATCTGACCCCCGTGACCTGCACCAGGCGCTTACGTGGCCTTCGACTACAATTCATCGCGTCACGATACCGCCGGTTTATTCACCCTTTTATATGGTCTTTTGCCGTGAACCGACGTTACCACCGGACACCCTACGACGATGATGATGATGTTGATGATGATTTATTGGCATCCCCTTTACAATGCGGAGGCGACAAATAGTCACCTAGCCTGCTTGATTTAATCAGTTATACTATACATGTTCTTTATCTAGCATTTTTGTATACCTCTCATTATTCTTTTTTTAGAAATTTACCTTTTACCGCTACCTATGATTTTAAGAGATCAGGTCGTATCCATCTTTTCCCTGCTTTTTTCCACCAGTACTCTAATTGTGTATTGCTTACTAACAATTCATCGCGTCACGATACCGCCGGTTTATTCACCCTTTTATATGGTCTTTTGCCGTGAACCGACGTTACCACCGGACACCCTACGACGATGATGATGATGTTGATGATGATTTATTGGCATCCCCTTTAAAATGCGGAGGCGACAAATAGTCACCTAGCCTGCTTGATTTTATCAGGTATACTGACACGTACACATGTTTATCTTTCACCGGTGGCCGCTTTCAACACCGGCTGACAAATGTTAAACGTTATCGCTCCGCGCAGGACGCGCCTGCATTGGAAGCTTCTCGGACGTTATCAATGCTTCTATCCGTCGTCTGTGGTCACCGACGCCCATGTAATCTGATTGTATGAGCGACGCGAATTGTCTAGAACTTTCTGGAAGACACGCGGGCATCAGGGATTAATCTGGAACCTTCGATGACTCAGGTATAAAAGCCGACGCGTTTCGCCGCTGATCAGATTTCGACGATCGCCGACTGTGTTCGCCGCTATCGTTGTGCTTCAAGTGTAACTTGCTTTTGTGGGCACAGGTTCGCCCAATAAAGAATCAGTTTCGTCATTCACAGTTTTACGACTGTTTGCTTCATCGTCACTACTACGTGACATCTGGTGGAGGTGCTTTTATGTCCTTGTACCGGACCCCCCCGTCCAGCCGTGAGCCAAGCCCACACCGTCTAGAAGACGTCGACGCCTACCCCGACCAGCGAGCTAGCCGCAGGCTACTGAACCTGCCACCGGAGTACGAACCCCTACCTGAGAAGACCAAGAGGACAAAAGTCATGACCTCGGCAGCAGCTACCATGACAGCCCCTGTGCCAACATCTGCGGTCGTGATTCAACAATCCAGGGAGCCGCCGACTTTCCGCGGTTCGCCATGTGAAGACGCCGAAAGCTGGCTGGATGCATACGACCGGGTCGCTACGTTCAACAAGTGGGACTGCGACGAAAAGCTGCGCCATGTTTACTTCTCTCTTGAAGACGGCGCCAGAACCTGGTTCGAGAATAGGGAACGTTCACTAACAACCTGGGACCTCTTCCGAGCCGCCTTCCTGGACACCTTCACGAGCGTCGTCCGTAAAGAAAGAGCTGCAGCCTTGCTGGAAAACCGTGTACAGCTCCCGAATGAGAGCATCGGTATGTACACTGAAGAAATGACTCGATTGTTCCGGCACGCCGATCCAGCTATGCCCGAAGACAAGAAAGTTCGCCTGCTCATGCGGGGAGTTAAGCAGGAGCTATTCGCCAGACTGGTACGGAATCCACCAACAACAGTCCAAGACTTTCTCTCGGAGGCTACGACGATCGAGAAAGCACTGGACATGCGCAACCGGCAATACAATCGCCGTTCGACGCCACACTACGCCGAAGTCCAAGGACTTTCCGACGACCTACGAGACACCATCAGGGCGATAGTACGCGAAGAGCTGCAGAAGTTGCTACCGTCGTCGCAGCCTCAAGTTGCTTCCATCGCCGATATCGTGCGGGATCCAGCAATCGCTAGGACTTCCCGAATCGCCGCAACCCGAGCCGGAAGCGCTGACCTACGCCACCGTCGCCCGTCGTCAAGGCCCCCCTCCGCGCTCGCGCCAGGGCCCCGTAACGCCGCAGTTCCGACGTCCACCACCGCCGCCGCCAGCACGCCCGCCCGTCGCCCAGCGCAGCTACCCGAGAAAAACGGACATTTGGCGCGCCCCCGACCACCGCCCGCTCTGCTATCACTGCGGGGAAGCCGGCCATGTCTACCGCCGATGCCCATACCGCGAGATGGGCCTACGAGGGTTCGCCGTCAACGCGCCACGTCCACAGCTTGGTGAGCGACCACGTGACATCGCCGACTACCTCGCCGGAGCTCAGTGGCAACCACGACGACCCTCACGCTCGCCGTCACGAGGCCGCTACATCTCGCCCCATCGCCGTCAGTACACCGGTCCCACTCGGGGCCGATCTCCCAGTCCTTACCCGGGAAACTAAAGGCAGCAACCGATGGAGGTGCGGTTGCTGTACGACGCAATACCGAAGATCCTCCGCCGCCGACGAAGAAGATTCGCGAATCACCACGACGAGGTATCAGCACACCACCTGGCAAGAGCCCTAACGACAACACTTCGCCGCCGAAAGAAGACCTACCGACGCGACGTAGCAGCAGCGGAGCAAGCCGACGCAGCCGTGATCCGACGCCACGACTTAACCGCAACGCCAAACGACGGTCTACCGACTTAGACGTGCTAATCGATGGACATAACGTCACTGCTCTCGTCGACACTGGAGCCGACTATTCCGTCTTCAGTGGCCCGTTCGCCGCCAAGTTGAAGAAGGTGAAGACTGCCTGGCAAGGACCCGATATCCGGACAGCGGGAGGCCACCTAATAACGCCGGCTGGAATCTGCACAGCACGAGTCACTGTGAACAACCGCACTTACCCAGCGAGCTTCGTAATCCTGCAGCACTGCTCCAGGGATGTCATCCTAGGCATGGACTTTCTAAACCAACACGGTGCAGTCATCGACTTAAGGTCCAAGTCGGTAACGCTTTCAACGCACAACGCGATACCACCGGATACAGACATCAGTTACCATGCCTTGAATGTGCTAGAAGAACAAGTCACCGTTCCGCCTCGCTGCAGCGTAATGATTTCCGTCGGTACCGAAGTGCCTGCAGACATGGAGGGCGTCATCGAGGGCGATCATCACTTACTGCTCGACCGTGAAATTTGCGTCGCTAGAGGCATAGCTGAGCTACGTGCAGGGAAAGCAAGGGTGATGCTCACGAACTTCAGCCCCGAATACAAGCACATTAACAAAGGCACCACGGTCGCCTACATCGACGAAATAGTACAAGCCAGCAGTGCTTTCGCCTTCACGGATTCCAGTGCACCTGCAACGACGACTATAGTACCTGAACCAACTTTCGACGTCAATCAGAACCTTCCCAGGCATAAGAAAGAACAACTAAAAGCTCTGCTCCTGCAATACAAGGACTGCTTCTCGTCGGCGTCAAAAGTTCGACAAACCCCTGTCGCCAAGCACCGCATCATAACCGACGAAAATGTCCGCCCACTCCGTCAGAGCCCGTACCGAGTATCGGCGCGCGAACGCGAGGCCATAAGGCAACAAGTCGACGAAATGCTACGCGACGACATCATCCAGCCCTCCAAGATTCCGTGGGCGTCCCCCGTGGTGTTAGTGAAGAAGAAGGATGGAACCCTACGTTTCTACGTCGATTATCGTCGCCTCAACAAGATCACGAAGAAGGACGTATACCCCCTCCCACGGATTGACGACGCCTTGGATCGACTCTACAACGCAAAGTATTTTTCGTCGATGGACCTCAAAACCGTCTACTGGCAAATCGAAGTCGACGAGAGGGACCGGGAGAAGACTGCCTTTATAACACCAGACGGACTGTTCGAGTTCAAGGTCATGCCGTTTGGTCTTTGCTCGGCACCTGCGACTTTCCAACGCGTCATGGATACAGTACTGGCAGGCTTGAAGTGGCAGACTTGCCTCGTGTATTTGGACGACGTCGTTGTGTTTGCCTCAAGCTTCGAAGAACACCTGTGGTGCCTTGAAACAGTTCTTCAAGCTATCAAGACCTCCGGACTCACGTTGAAGCCAGAAAAGTGCCGCTTCGCATACGAGGAGCTCTTGTTTTTGGGCCATGTCATCAACAAGTCTGGAGTGTGCCCTGACCCACAGAAAACGGCGGCCATCACTGACTTTCCTCCGCCCGCCGACAAGAAGGCAGTGCGTAGATTTCTTGGCCTGTGCGCCTATTACAGGCGCTTCGTCAAGGGTTTTTCACGGATCGCCGAGCCACTGACGTACCTCACGAAGGCCGACGTCGAGTTCAAGTGGGAGACGCCGCAAATCAAAGCATTTGAAGAACTGAAGCGACGCCTACAATCGCCGCCCATCCTTGCGCATTTCGACGAAAACGCTGATACCGAAGTCCACACCGACGCAAGCAGCGTAGGACTCGGCGCCGTGCTTGTGCAGAGGACTGACGGACTAGAAAGGGTTGTAAGTTACGCTAGCCGGTCGCTATCGAAGGCGGAATCAAATTATTCCACAACAGAAAAGGAGTGCCTCGCCATCATCTGGGCTACATCAAAGTTTCGCCCCTACCTCTATGGCAGGCCCTTCAAAGTTGTGAGCGACCACCACGCCTTGTGTTGGCTAGCTAACCTGAATGATCCTTCAGGTCGCCTCGCACGATGGAGTCTGAGACTTCAAGCATTCGAAATCACTGTCGTTTACAAGTCCGGGCGAAAGCACTCTGACGCCGACTGCTTGTCTCGCGCCCCCGTCGAACCGCCGCCACAGGATGACCAGGATGACGACACTTTCTTGGGACCCATCAGTGCCGACGAATTCGCCGAACAACAGCGAGCCGACACGGAACTAAGGAACCTTGTAGACTACCTGGAAGGCAAGACCGTTACTGTGCCGAAGGTGTTCAGGCGAGGATTGGCGTCGTTTTTCTTGCAAAACGACATTCTCCTAAAGAAGAACTTCTCGCCTCTCCGAGCCAACTACCTCCTCGTGGTACCCTCAGCATTGCGTCCAGAGGTTCTGCAAGCTCTCCATGACGACCCAACGGCTGGACACCTCGGTTTTTCCCGCACGCTCGCGAGGATACAAGAAAAAATGTGGTTGATCCCTCTTATATAGGAATCGGTATAGAATACGAAAGTGAAACGTGTCTTCACAGAAGTAGTGTAATGTTTATTGCAGATTGATATATAATGTCTATTGGTGTTTTGTGGCTAAAGCGCCCTTAGGCGTTGATGCACCCACGCTGACGCCTGGTGGCACGTCTCCTCCATCACGACTACCAACGTCGATGACCATGAGCAACCGTCGTGCATATGGAAGCTGCACTACGCTGCACACGCTAGCACAACGCGAAAGACGAAGCACGTAACTGACACACTAATACAACGCGCAAGACAAAGCACGTAACTGAATCGTCACCGAGTCAAATCAGCGCGTACAGCGCGTCGTAATTGCAGCCTCCGCGATCAACTTCAGAAACATTTTCAGAGCTAATTGCGGAGGCCACGCTCCGCTGTGCTGAGTACGGTGAACGCCACCTAGGTGGCGTTGGTAGTGCTTCTTGATGCCAGCGTCCCTTCGAATGCTGGCATCGAGGCGTCGTAGTGCTGAGACCACCGAAGCGTTCACTGTCGGTGCGCGTTAGTGTCATAATGCAGTACTTCTCTTTTCTGCTCGTAGGCGGCGGCACCGCCCCGAGCAAGAGCGCGGGTACACGGAGGAGTGTTAGATATATAAGGCGCGTCTGTGTAGCTCTCTGCAAATGCGTTTGTGGCGCAATGGGTTAAACGCTCGGCGATCTATCGTCGCGGACCGAGAGGTCGTGGGTTCGATTTCCAAATTTTGCATGTTTGTGGAACTTTTTCTTCTGGTTTCTTTCTTTGTATTATGTTCGTGTACATTGTAAGAACGTCATATCCGTGACGGAAATACGTCAGTGAAGTCTTGGTGGACCCCGGCATAAAACACTTTCGTGTTAAAATACTACTGGCCTCGCCTCTCTGCCGACGTCGCCCATTACGTAAGGACATGCCGAGACTGTCAGCGACGCAAAACACCGCCGACAAGGCCAGCCGGACTTCTACAGCCGATCGAGCCACCTCGCCGACCGTTCCAGCAGATTGGGATGGACTTACTGGGGCCTTTTCCGACGTCGACGTCCGGGAATAAATGGATCGTCGTAGCTACGGACTACCTCACCCGCTACGCCGAAACAAAAGCCTTGCCCAAAGGCAGTGCTGCCGAGGTAGCCCGATTCTTCGTTGAGAACATCCTCCTGCGTCACGGTGCCCCAGAAGTCCTCATCACCGACAGAGGTACTGCCTTTACGGCAGAACTAACTCAAGCCATCCTGCGATACAGCCACACAAGCCATCGCCGGACCACCGCCTACCACCCGCAGACGAATGGCCTCACCGAGTGCCTAAATAAGACCATCGCCGACATGCTGGCAATGTACGTCGACGTCGAACACAAGACGTGGGATGCCATCCTTCCGCACGTGACCTTCGCATACAACACGGCCGTGCAAGAAACGACGCACATGGCGCCGTTCAACCTGGTCTACGGAAGGAACCCGGCAACGACGCTTGACGCCATGCTACCGGACGTCACCGACGAAGAAAATCTCGACGTTGCCACCTATTTGCAGCGTGCCGAAGAAGGTCGACAGCTGGCCCGACTGCGCATCAAGAACCAGCAGAGGACCGACAGCCGACACTACAACCTTCGACGACGCTACGTCGAGTACCAGCCCGGTGACCGTGTTTGGGTCTGGACTCCGATACGCCGACGAGGACTTAGCGAGAAGCTGTTACGTCGCTATTTCGGACCATATAAGATCACCCGACGTATTGGCGCACTGGACTATGAGGTCGTGCCAGACGGCATTTCGCAATCACAGCGGCGCCGGGCACGACCTGAAGTCATCCACGTGGTGCGTCTTAAGCTTTTCTACGCCCGCTGACAAACTTAGGTACTTTGTTACTTTGTTATTGTTTTTTTTGTTATTTTGTTTATTACGCATTGTTTTGTTTTCGCTTTCGTGTTTGTAGCATCGGGACGATGCTTTTTAAGGGGAGGGTATTGACACGTACACATGTTTATCTTTCACCGGTGGCCGCTTTCAACACCGGCTGACAAATGTTAAACGTTATCGCTCCGCGCAGGACGCGCCTGCATTGGAAGCTTCTCGGACGTTATCAATGCTTCTATCCGTCGTCTGTGGTCACCGACGCCCATGTAATCTGATTGTATGAGCGACGCGAATTGTCTAGAACTTTCTGGAAGACACGCGGGCATCAGGGATTAATCTGGAACCTTCGATGACTCAGGTATAAAATTTGACGCGTTTCGCCGCTGATCAGATTTTGACGATTGCCGACTGTGTTCGCCGCTATCGTTGTGCTTCAAGTGTAACTTGCTTTTGTGGGCACAGGTTCGCCCAATAAAGAATCAGTTTCGTCATTCACAGTTTTACGACTGTTTGCTTCATCGTCACTACTACGTGACAATACTATACATGTTCTTTATCTAGCATTTTTGTATACCTCTCATTATTCTTTTTTTAGAAATTTACCTTGTACCGCTACCTATGATTTTAAGAGATCAGGTCGTATCCATATTTTCCCTGCTTTTTTCCACCAGTACTCTAATTGTGTATTGCTTATCTACAATTCATCGCGTCACGATACCGCCGGTTTATTCACCCTTTTATATGGTCTTTTGCCGTGAACCGACGTTACCACCGGACACCCTACGACGATGATGATGATGTTGATGATGATTTATTGGCATCCCCTTTAAAATGCGGAGGCGACAAATAGTCACCTAGCCTGCTTGATTTATTCAGGTTTACTATACATGTTCTTTATCTAGCATTTTTGTATACCTCTCATTATTCTTTTTTTAGAAATTTACCTTGTACCGCTACCTATGATTTTAACAGATCAGGTCGTATCCATCTTTTCCCTGCTTTTTTCCACCAGTACTCTAATTGTGTATTGCTTATCTACAATTCATCGCGTCACGATACCGCCGGTTTATTCACCCTTTTATATGGTCTTTTGCCGTGAACCGACGTTACCACCGGACACCCTACGACGATGATGATGATGATGTTGATGATGATTTATTGGCATCCCCTTTAAAATGCGGAGGCGACAAATAGTCACCTAGCCTGCTTGATTTAATCAGGTACACTATACATGTTCTTTCTCTAGCATTTTTGTATACCTCTCATTATTCTTTTTTTTTAGAAATTTACCTTGTACCGCTACCTATGATTTTAAGAGATCAGGTCGTATCCATCTTTTCCCTGCTTTTTTCCACCAGTACTCTAATTGTGTATTGCTTATCTACAATTCATCGCGTCACGATACCGCCGGTTTATTCACCCTTTTATATGGTCTTTTGTCGTGAACCGACGTTACCACCGGACACCCTACGACGATGATGATGATGTTGATGATGATTTATTGGCATCCCCTTTAAAATGCGGAGGCGACAAATAGTCACCTAGCCTGCTTGATTTAATCAGGTATACTATACATGTTCTTTATCTAGCATTTTTGTATACCTCTCATTATTCTTTTTTTAGAAATTTACCTTGTACCGCTACCTATGATTTTAAGAGATCAGGTCGTATCCATCTTTTCCCTGCTTTTTTCCACCAGTACTCTAATTGTGTATTGCTTATCTACAATTCATCGCGTCACGATACCGCCGGTTTATTCACCCTTTTATATGGTCTTTTGCCGTGAACCGACGTTACCACCGGACACCCTACGACGATGATGATGATGTTGATGATGATTTATTGGCATCCCCTTTAAAATGCGGAGGCGACAAATAGTAACCTAGCCTACTTGATTTAATCAGGTACACTATACATGTTCTTTATCTAGCATTTTTGTATACCTCTCATTATTCTTTTTTTTTAGAAATTTACCTTGTACCGCTACCTATGATTTTAAGAGATCAGGTCGTATCCATGTTTTCCCTGCTTTTTTCCACCAGCACTCTAATTGTGTATTGCTTATCTACAATTCATCGCGTCACGATACCGCCGGTTTATTCACCCTTTTATATGGTCTTTTGCCGTGAACCGACGTTACCACCGGACACCCTACGACGATGATGATGATGTTGATGATGATTTATTGGCATCCACTTTAAAATGCGGAGGCGACAAATAGTCACCTAGCCTGCTTGATTTAATTAGGTATACTATACATGTTCTTTATCTAGCATTTTTGTATACCTCTCATTATTCTTTTTTTAGAAATTTACCTTGTACCGCTACCTATGATTTTAAGAGATCAGGTCGTATCCATCTTTTCCCTGCTCTTTTCCACCAGTACTCTAATTGTGTATTGCTTATCTCTACGGCTGATCTGTTGATGTTTCCTTCCACTTTAAACCGAAGCGCTTCTGAGAGTTGCACGTTACCTACGATTCTCGCTGGGTGGATTCCGTCGCATTACATTAGGATGTGCTGAGTGGTCTCTGGATCTTTACTGCAGCATACACATGGCTCATCTAGTTCGGAATATATACATACCGAATAGCTCCGGTACGTTTTGGTCCTTAGGCAACCGGCTCCAGCCTCAAATAGCAAGGCACTGCCCTTTGTGTTATCGTATAGACTTTCCATTCCAATTTATTTCTTCTCATTCTTGTAAATCCCCATGGTCCTTTTTGTTTCCATTCTTTGCATCCAATTCACTGTCTCGATTTCTCTCACTTTCTTTCTGATGACTCATGGTTGTCTATTTACAGTTTCGATTATCCTGTACTTGGTTGCCAACTTCCTTGACCTCTTCCTCCATTCTGTGTCCACGCTATTCATGTAGAGATACTTGTGCACTTTAGCCGCCCATTTATTTTTATCCATGTTCCTCAGCCTTTCTTCAAAACTAATTTTGCTCTGTGCTTCTCTGACTTCGAAAGAGGCCCAACCCATGTCACCCTGCACTGCCTTATTTGTGGTATTACCGTCCCAAAGCCAACCGGCCTACTGATCTTTGGCTAACTTCCAAACCCGACAAGATATCCGATTTTAAGCATAGGAGGTCATTTGCGAATGTTAGCGCCGGCACCATTACTCCTTTCCAGATTCCACGCACCACCTGATACTTATTGTGGCCCCACAGTGCTCTGTGTTTCATTATTGCTGCATTCGGCTTCCCCTTTATTTCCTACTTCCGGCTGCTACCGCGCCGCCTAGCGAATATGCACGTGATGCCGCCGATCACGCACGCCACACCGCCCGCTCTAGACTGTCGGCCTCGGAAGGGACCCAGGAGCGCCTTTATGACAGCCGGCATCATGACGTTCGCTTCTCACCCGGTGCCTTAGTTCTCCTGTGGTGTCCATTCCGTCGTGTTGGCTTGTCGGAGAAGTTATCTCGGTACATGGGTCCTTACCGGATCGTCCGCCAGGTAACGGACATCACCTACGAGATTGTTCCCGTCTCTCCGACTTTGCCGCCTGCGATCGCTTCCAGTGACACAGTTCACGTCAGCTGACTGAAAGCATACCGCCTTCCTTCTAGCGACAATGTTTGAAGTGCACCGAGACGGCGCTTCTACGACGGGGTAATACTACGAAGTTAACACATCCAGAGAGAGACATTCTGACTGGAGCAGACGACAAAGAATACGGGTCTGTCTGGTGCGCGGGCTGTCCACCATCTTGGCTACTATGTATCTCAGTGTAAATACACCGTAAATAGTCCCGCCTTGTGTCGTTTTACGTAACAATATATTACGAATGTCCACACGTAGCCGCATCTTAGGATCAGGGTCCTGACCAAATATTTGAAGCCTACCACCAAAATGGCGTTTAAGTAGCCCTTGAATATCAAACCTCTTGAATAAAATATGGGAGTTGCCCCTTATTTTAAACGGCTAAATGAACACTTGGATCCGTATTCACAAACATCCTTACACTTAAACTATTTGTGACAGCAGATTGCAGTCAATCGTGTTCTCGGGCATGGGATTATCGAACGCGACCGGCCATTGCAAGACAGCGCTTATGAACAAAAAATGTGGTTGATCCCTCTTATATAGGAATCGGTATAGAACACGAAAGTGAAACGTGTCTTCACAGAAGTAGTGTAATGTTTATTGCACATTGATATATAATGTCTATTGGTGTTTTGTGGCTAAAGCGCCCTTAGGCGTTGATGCACCCACGCTGACGCCTGGTGGCACGTCTCCTCCATCACGACTACCAACGTCGATGACCATGAGCAACCGTCGTGCATATGGAAGCTGCACTACGCTGCACACGCTAGCACAACGCGAAAGACGAAGCACGTAACTGACACACTAATACAACGCGCAAGACAAAGCACGTAACTGAATCGTCACCGAGTCAAATCAGCGCGTACAGCGCGTCGTAATTGCAGCCTCCGCGATCAACTTCAGAAACATTTTCAGAGCTAATTGCGGAGGCCACGCTCCGCTGTGCTGAGTACGGTGAACGCCACCTAGGTGGCGTTGGTAGTGCTTCTTGATGCCAGCGTCCCTTCGAATGCTGGCATCGAGGCGTCGTAGTGCTGAGACCACCGAAGCGTTCACTGTCGGTGCGCGTTAGTGTCATAATGCAGTACTTCTCTTTTCTGCTCGTAGGCGGCGGCACCGCCCCGAGCAAGAGCGCGGGTACACGGAGGAGTGTTAGATATATAAGGCGCGTCTGTGTAGCTCTCTGCAAATGCGTTTGTGGCGCAATGGGTTAAACGCTCGGCGATCTATCGTTGCGGACCGAGAGGTCGTGGGTTCGATTTCCAAATTTTGCATGTTTGTGGAACTTTTTCTTCTGGTTTCTCTCTTTGTATTATGTTCGTGTACATTGTAAGAACGTCATATCCGTGACGGAAATACGTCAGTGAAGTCTTGGTGGACCCCGGCATAAAACACTTTCGTGTTAAAAAAAAAACCGCATATCCACGGGGTGAATGATGATGAGTGGGCGAAGCTCCGGAGGGAACCATCGGTAAACCGTGAATTTTCCGTGTAATTCGCCCAGTCTCGCCGCACTAAATCGAACGATTGACTTCCACCAATGACACGCGCCATACGTGACGTCATTCCTATTTTATAACAGCACCCTTCATTATAATTGCACCATCTCCCGCTTAAGGGGACGCTAGCACAAACGCGTTAGAAACGTGCAGTACTCTCTAGTAAGTGGGAGTGGCCACAGCGTCTTACGCAGCCGTTTACACATGCCGGAACGTGCACCGCGTTTGCCGACGCCATCACATGACTGCTGAGAGAGTATAACCCCCGTATTCATAAACGCTCCTCGACTTGAACTTGACTTGCCACCGCCTTCAACGCGTTTCGAACGCGCTGCCCAAGGCGGTGGCAAGTCAAGTTCAAGTCGAGGAGCGTTTATGAATACGGGGGTAAGGCCGAGAGGCCACAGCGTCTTACACCAGCTTCTTACACGGGCCGTAACGCGCTAGCACAAACGCGTTAGAAACGCGCAGTCTTTCGTTAATGTTGGGTATTTATTGTCATCGTGGTGCGTGTGTCCATGTGCGCTTCGTGGCGTAGTTTTTTGGGATGTGCTACAAAGAACCATTAAAAAAGAATTACCGCTCGACTTTTACGGGATCAGGTACCTGCCAACAGATAATGAGGATGGTTTTCCGTTTGACCAGATTATGCTGATGGGCCTCCACAGTATATGGCGCTCCAGAATGGCTGGCTATTTTTGTGACCCAGACGCAAGACCAGCACGCATGTACTTCCGCGAAAGTGTGCACAGGTTTCTTGAGATATTGAAAGCACAAACAGATTTTCCTGAGTGGCTGTCAAGGGTGGTGCCTTTGGTAGTTAGTGCTCAGGGAATCTTAAAATAACAACACTTCGCCGCAGTGGCATTTTGGCCACTTGAGCGATCTGGCGTACGGTCTATTGTTGTTTGTTCATTTCTTGTACTGTGTCGAAGCCCGGCAATAAAGAAAAAAAAAGCTTCGTGGCGTAGTGGTTAGCGCCGCGCCTTCGGAAGCGTGGGGTCCCTGGTTCGTTTCCGCGCTACGGACACAACTTTCGGAATTTTTTTTCATAAAGTAGACGTGGCTACCTACTACGACTACTACTACTACTACTACTACTACTACTACTACAGAGGAGGGACAGACCCACGCCCTAAAGAGCTTCGCGCCTAAAAATCACAGCATATCCACGAAGTGAATGATGATGAGTGGGCGAAGCACCGGGAGATCATTCGGGTAAACCACAGCTACGGACGAGAGATAAAAACGCGCGTCGGGAACAAACGCCCTTGTAGGGTGCCTCGATGCCCAGCGCCGCCGTTCAGGGTGGAGACAACCCCGCTGGCGCCGCCATATTGAATCACACGAGCTCAGACTCAGCTACGCTTGCGTTCATAAATAGTGTTACTCGCGGCGCACTTCCAAGTGGTTTGCCTTGATGAGGATTTTTTTATCGGTATCGCATCTGCACATCTTTATAACCAATAGGCGTTAACTCGTCGAAGGTCGAAGACGTAAATGTATGGCGCCGGGAACATGCCCCAAGTTGCCTAATTCAATCACATTTAATATGCCGTCTGTATGTTTGAAATACGCACTATTCTTCTTTTTTGAGCTTCGATGCTTGGTATATAAGGTTTGCGACCCCCTGTGTGTGGAAGTTTTTCTTTTTCGCTGTTGTATTTTGGTTTACCATCACGCCTCCTTTACCGTAGCTAGCCACTCGCGCACGGCGGTTACTTTCCCTTCCGTTGCGCGTGCTCCTCGCGTTCGTTGCAATTATTTGACGATATCTACGCGCAATTTTGCGTTTTTCGCCCACAAAACTGTGTGTGACAGGATTAAGCTGGTGTAAAAATAACTGCGATGTAAAAATAAGGTTTAGTTAGCGCTATAGAGAAAAATGTAGCGTAACTTGTCTGTGTCAATCTTGCGTAGTACACACAAGAAACCAAACGATGCACAAAATACATTTACTTAGTAATGTCTAGTACATTCAATCATGAAAGAGATATGTACATGAATAATTATATGTACTGTGTGACGCATGAAGGTTATGTTGAAAGACGAGATAAAAAAAAATCGCAAGGTAGGCTCGACGCACACAATTCGGGATAGGGAGACCTTTTTTAATTTATTCATTACATGGGGTGGGGGGGGGTTCAAGTGAGTACATAAACCTTATTACACACAATATAAATCGAAAACAAGAATACGAACACAAAAACGCAACCGCGGGTAGTATTAATCAAGATATCCAGCCAGAATACATCATCTACCATCAAATACGTCGCATCAGCCAAACACATCGATGGCGAGTACAGAACATTTATAAATAACCATTAGAACACTGGTAACTACATTGAAAAAATAAACAGCACTGCATACATATCGCGTTCAAAAACCGTAAATGAAACTAGGACAGTCAAATACAGATTAGCAATGTTTTTCAATTCGAAAATATAGTCCATGGTGATGTTGGGCTGTTGACTTTAACAGACGGCGCCCATCCTGTCGATTTCCCTCGTACTGGTCCTCTTCAAAGTGTTTCTAAGTACAAGTAAAACAAAAAAGTGATTATTGATATGAAAAATTGCCTTGTAAATACAGAGAACCCATTACATTGCTTAACAATAAATTTTCGCAGAGGTAATACTGTATTACCTCGCTTCACACGTTTCGAAGAAATGCACAGGCTACAACAGACACCATGCCAGAAAGCGCTGAAACATTTTGGCCCCATGATGTCCCTTAACTCTACTACACCTGGGCATACCGTTATTTAAAGACCGTCACAGTACCCACTACGATCGGGAATGAGCACGAATGAACATCGGCTTACGAGCACAACGCTACAAATATATTCGTCTAAAAAATCAGCTATATAACGTAACAACCTGAGATCCGCGAGATATCTGCTGAGAAATCAGATAAAATCACAATGCTTCGCTTGCCACGTACACAACAGCCGCTCTCCCCAGAAGAAGCACTGCGTTCTTTAGTACCAAATAACCAGTAGCGAAAAAAAGAAACTGAGGAAAAAAGAGAAACAAGAGACACAAGATGTGTGCTTCCCGTGAAAACGTAAAATAGGTGGTTTACATGACATTTTGTAGCTAATGTAAGACTATTTCGCGGCGAAGCATTTTCGTCAGTTTTTAAAATAAGGGTACTACTAGCACAGACTGCGCCGATCAAAACGGCAAAAGCCTATGCGACGCGCGCGGCTACTCAGACAGCATCGGTGCAGTGCTTAGTTCGTGAGCGAACGTAGGTACGTGAGCGAGGATCAGAGAATACTTTCTTATTTAAATGAAAAACACGGTGCGATAGTCAAGAGTTTCTTGACACTTACCTCGCAAATGTAGGAGCTATCCGTTGCCTTCCAGTGATACCGCTTTACTTGGGCTTCCCATCTCTTCCTTCGCTCTGGGTGCCGGGAGAAGCGTAAACAACGAAGCCCTTTACGCGTCAATCCGGTGCACTAGGGAACACAACAGCCCGTCATGTCGACTCGATGCACTTGACAAGCTTGTCATTCATGCGGCTGAACACTGTTCAGCAAGTAGAAGCGTCAGCGAAGCACCCTCGCGCACTGTGTCTCGAACTAAACACCGGCACCAAGCAATCGCAACCGCTCACTGTGACTCAAGATGGCGTCGCAGCAAGAAAGCGGCGGCGCGGGGGCGGTCAAAGGATGGCACCACCCTGAACGGCGGCGCTGGCATCGAGGCAGCCTACGCCCTTGTGCAATGCAGCGCCCCTACCTACGGACGAGAAAGAGAGCGCGCGTCGGGAACGAACGCCCTTGTGCACCGCAGCGCACCTAGCTACGGACGAGAAAGAAAGAGAGCGCGCGTCGGGAACGAGCGCCCTTGTGCACCGTGCAGCGCACCTAGCTACGGACGAGAAAGAAAGAGAGCGCGCGTCTGGAATGAGCACCCTTGTGCACCGCAGCGCACCACTAGCTACGGACGAGAAAAGAAAGAAGAGCGCGTCGTCGTGAACGAGCGCCCTTGTGCACCGCAAGACGCACCTAGCTACGGACGAGAAAGAAAGAGAGCGCGCGTCGGGAATGAGCACCCTTGTGCACCGCAGCGCACCTAGCTACGGACGAGAAAGAAAGAGAGCGCGCGTCGGGAACGAGCGCCCTGAGCAGCCCTTGGACGAGAAAGAAAGAGAGCGCGCGTGCACGAGAGAAAGAGAAACGCGCGCCTCGGGAGCGCCCTTGTGCACCGCAGCGCACCTAGCTACGGCTAAAGAGAAGAAAGAGAGCGCGCGTCGGGACTTGTGCACCGCACCTAGCGGACGAGAAAGAAAGAGAGCGCGCGTACGGCCCCTTGTGCACGAGAAAGAAAGAGAGCGCGCGTCGGGAACGAGAGAAAGAGACGCGCGTCGGGAACGAGCGCCCTTGTGCACCGCAGCGCACCTAGCTACGGACGAGAAAGAAAGAGAGCGCGCGTCGCGCGCGTTGGGAACGAGCGCCCTTGTGCACTGCAGCGCCCCTAGCTACGGACGAGAAAGAAAGAGAGCGCGCGTCGGGAAAGCGCCCTTGTGCAAAAGGAGCGCGCGTCGGGACCTAGCTACGCGCCTTGTGCAGAAAGAAAAGAGAGCCGCAGCTTCCCCTAGCTACGGAACGAGAAAGAAGAGAGCGCCCGGGAACGAGCGCCCTTGTGCACCGCAGCGCACCTAGCTACGGACGAGAAAGAAGAGAGCGCGCGTCGGGAACGAGCGCCCTTGTGCAGAAAGAGAGAAAGAAGAGAGCGCGCGTCGGGAACGAGCGCCCTTGTGCACCGCAGCGCACCTAGCTACGGACGAGAAAGAAAGAGAGCGCGCGTCGGGAACGAGAGAAAGAGAACGCGCGTCGGGAACGAGCGCCCTTGTGCACCGCAGCGCACCTAGCTACGGACGAGAAAGAAAGAGAGCGCGCGTCGGGAAACGCCCTTGTGCGCAGCGCACCTAGCTACGGAAGAAAGAGAGCGCGCGTCGGAACGAGAGAAAGAGAACGCGCGTCGGGAACGAGGCCCTTGTGCACCGCAGCGCACTAGCTACGGACGAGAAAGAGAAGAGAGCGCGCGTCGGGAACGAGAGAAAGAGACGCGCGCGTCGGGAACGAGCGCCCTTGTGCACCGCAGCGCACTAGCTAGGACGAGAAAGAAAGAGAGCGCGCGTCGGGAACGAACGCCCTTTGCACGCAGCGCACCTACTAAGACGAGAAAGAAAGAGAGCGCGCGTCGGGAAACGAGAGATAAGAGAGCGCGCGTTGGGGAACGACGCCCTCGGGAACGACCCCCTTGGGAAACACCGCACCGCAGCGCACCTAGCTACGGACGAGAAAGAAGAGAGCGCGCGTCGGGAACGAGAGAAAGAGAGCGCGCGGTCGGGAACTACGAGCGCGCGTCGGGAACGAGAGAAAGAGAACGCGCGCCTTGGGAAACGAGCGCCCTCACCGCAGCGCACCTAGCTACGCTCGGTAACGAGAGAAAGAGAACGCGCGTCGGGAACGAGCGCCCTTGTGCACGAGAAAGAAAGAGAGCGCGCGTCGGGAACGAGCGCCCTTGTGCACCGTAGCGCCCCTAGCTACGGACGAGAAAGATAGAGAGCGCGCGTCGGGAACGAGAGAAAGAGAACGCGCGTCGGGAACGAGCGCCCTTGTGCACCGCAGCGCACCTAGCTATGGACGAGAAAGAAAGAGAGAGCGCGCGTCGGGAACGAGAGCAAGAGAACGCGCGTCGGGAACGAGCGCCCTTGTGCACCGCAGCGCACCTAGCTACGGACGAGAAAGAGCGCGCGTCGGGAACGAGAGAAAGAGAACGCGCGTCGGAAACGAGCGCCCTTGTGCACCGCAGCGCACCTAGCTACGGACGAGAAAGAAAGAGAGCGCGCGTAGGTAACGAGAGAAAGAGAGCGCGCGTCGGGAACGAGCGCCCTTGTGCACCGCAGCGCACCTAGCTACGGACGAGAAAGAAAGAGAGCGCGCGTAGGTAACGAGAGAAAGAGAGCGCGCGTTGGAACGAGCGCCCTTGTGCCCGCAGCGCAACTAGCTACGGACGAGAAAGAAAGAGAGCGCGCGTAGGTAACGAGAGAAAGAGAGCGCGCGTTGGGAACGAGCGCCCTTGTGCACCGCAGCGCACCTAGCTACGGACGAGAAAGAAAGAGAGCGCGCGTAGGTAACGAGAGAAAGAGAGCGCGCGTTGGGAACGAGCGCCCTTGTGCACCGCAGCGCACCTAGCTACGGACGAGAAAGAAAGAGAGCGCGCGTAGGTAACGAGAGAAAGAGAACGCGCGTCGGAAACGAGTGCCCTTGTGCACCGCAGCGCACCTAGCTACGGACGAGAAAGAAAGAGAGCGCGCGTAGGTAACGAGAGAAAGAGAGCGCGTGTTGGGAACGAGCGCCCTTGTGCACCGCAGCGCACCTAGCTACGGACGAGAAAGAAGAGAGCGCGCGTAGGTAACGAGGGAAAGAGAACGCGCGTCGGAAACGAGTGCCCTTGTGCACCGCAGCGCACCTAGCTACGGACGAGAAAGAAAGAGAGCGCGCGTCGGGAACGAGAGAAAGAGAACGCGCGTCGGAAACGAGCGCCCTTGTGCACCGCAGCGCACCTAGCTACGGACGAGAAAGAAAGAGAGCGCGCGTAGGTAACGAGAGAAAGAGAGCGCGCGTTGGGAACGAGCGCCCTTGTGCACCGCAGCGCACCTAGCTACGGACGAGAAAGAAAGAGAGCGCGCGTCGGGAACGAGAGAAAGAGAGCGCGCGTCGGAAACGAGAGAAAGAGAGCGCGCGTCGGGAACGAGCGCCCTTGTGCACCGCAGCGCACCTAGCTACGGACGAGAAAGAAAGAGAGCGCGCGTCGGGAACGAGAGAAAGAGAGCGCGCGTCGGAAACGAGAGAAAGAGAGCGCGCGTCGGGAACGAGCGCCCTGTGCACCGCAGCGCACCTAGCTACGGACGAGAAAGAAAGAGAGCGCGCGTCGGGAACGAGAGAAAGAGAACGCGCGTCGGAAACGAGCGCCCTTGTGCACCGCAGCGCACCTAGCTACGGACGAGAAAGAAAGAGAGCGCGCGTCGGGAACGAGAGAAAGAGAGCGCGCGTCGGGAACGAGCGCCCTGTGCACCGCAGCGCACCTAGCTACGGACGAGAAAGAAAGAGAGCGCGCGTCGGGAACGAGAGAAAGAGAGCGCGCGTCGGGAACGAGAGAAAGAGAGCGCGCGTCGGGAACGAGAGAAAGAGAGCGCGCGTCGGGAACGAGAGAAAGAGAGCGCGCGTCGGGAACGAGCGCCCTTGTGCACCGCAGCGCACCTAGCTACGGACGAGAAAGAAAGAGAGCGCGCGTAGGTAACGAGAGAAAGAGAGCGCGCGTCGGGAACGAGCGCCCTTGTGCACCGCAGCGCACCTAGCTACGGACGAGAAAGAAAGAGAGCGCGCGTCGGGAACGAGAGAAAGAGAACGCGCGTCGGAAACGAGCGCCCTTTGCACCGCAGCGCACCTAGCTACGGACGAGAAAGAAAGAGAGCGCGCGTCGGGAACGAGAGAAAGAGAGCGCGCGTCGGGAACGAGAGAAAGAGAGCGCGCGTCGGGAACGAGCGCCCTTGTGCACCGCAGCGCACCTAGCTACGGACGAGAAAGAAAGAGAGCGGCGTAGGTACGAGAGAAGAGAGCGCGCGTCTGGGAACGAGCGCCTTGTGCACCGCAGCGCACCTAGCTACGACGAGAAAGAAAGAGAGCGCGCGTCGGGAACGAGGAAAGAGAACGCGCGTCGGAAACGAGCGCCCTTGTGCACCGCAGCGCACCTAGCTACGACGAGAAAGAAAGAGAGCGCGCGTAGGTAACGAGAGAGAGAGCGCGCGTTGGGAACGAGCGCCCTTGTGCACCGCAGCGCCCCTAGCTACGGACGAGAAAGATAGAGAGCGCGCGTCGGGAACGAGAGAAAGAGAACGCGCGTCGGGAACGAGCGCCCTTGTGCACCGCAGCGCCCCTAGCTACGGACGAGAAAGAAAGAGAGCGCGCGTAGGTAACGAGAGAAAGAGAGCGCGCGTTGGGAACGAGCGCCCTTGTGCACCGCAGCGCCCCCT
>NC_051155.1:28535424-28637924 GCF_013339745.2 Dermacentor silvarum
ACGTAGCATAAAAAGAAACTTCATGACAGCAACACAACGCCGGCAAACAAAGGTAGGCAGTGCTGCTTGGTTTCTAAGCGCACTTACACTGTCGTGTCAAGAATATTTAGAGTATACAAATTGCAACGCTTTATTTTGGATACTTTCTCATTTCTGTGCAAGTCCTTTTCGGTATGGGTTCCACACTATGCTACCACACTCAAGAATCAGCCTTACTAAAGTTTTATATGCCTTTAATTTCACATAGAATGGTACATGTGTTATCTTTGTGAGTTTCTCTTTTCAATACGCCTAAGATGTTCATTGAAGACGAGTGGCACATACCCAGTGCTCCAAATCGGCTTGAAAGAGTTTTTTCAAACAGCGGTACCTACCCAGTCCCGCTTCTACGGTGACCCATGAGGGTGTGAAAGAGCTTCGTTGGCGAGCGGCACGTATGCACGCATTGCCACGTACTCGGTTACCCAAGTTAGTCTGATGGTTGGCTTCGAACCCTCTCGCCTCAGCACAGCAGGCCGATGCGCTACCCATTCGACCATGGAGTACCCAGTGACCCAGGTACACGGGAAAACGGTTAGCTAGAAACTTACGTAAATGCACACACATCCCCCGGAAAGCGCATGAAGTAGTAGCCAAAAAAATATAGTTTCTACTTTGCAACAGACAGAATTGCTTTTTGAGAGTTTTCTGGAGTTTAATTTTATGCAGAATACCTTGGTGAAGTGATATTTTTGTTTTCTTTAAACTAAGAATTTCAATTTTTCATTTCAGTTGTAAGTACACATGTAGTGATCATATAGGATATCTTTTTTTAATTGATAAACTTGGGAATATAACAAATAGCTCCTCGGTTGCACAACCTGATGTGATAGTGTATATAACATGCAAGAAAGAGGCAAAGTGCCTTATAATTTTTGAACAATCGGTTTTGTTTGTTAATAACCATAGTCCATTACACGACATCCAGTGGTATTTAGTGCAGAAACTTAAGTTATTATATGATAAACGATTATCGAACAAGTGCATCAACAGCTTAATCTGAACATTGAGAGCAAGTTCGATAGCTTGATTGTGATGCAGTCTGAATTGTTATGCCAGGAAAAAGCTTCGCATGAGCATCAACCCGACCCTCCGCAGCAGTTAGCTTTAATCGTTTCCTGGTTCAACATAGTGTGCGCAAGCAGCCGTATTCTTTTTTATATATGCTGGGAACAGCACCCAGAACCAAAGTGCCTGGCTGGCCCAGCTTTCTTTCGGAAAGAGTCCCATCGAGCATGCTCAATAAAGTATCAGAAAGGTTTTTGACATTCCCCGCCCTGACAGCCACCGTGTCACAAGACATGAGCACGTGAAGGAGATTGGCAAGACCAGCAGCGAGCTCAATTTCCTGTCAATTTCTTTTCTGCTTTTATTGCAATAGCTTTTACACAAACACTCGAGGCATGTTTGCACCATTGCGGCGCATGCCGGGGAGTGCGTTTGGCTGCCAAAAATGAAGCGCAGCACCACCAACGCTCGTCTCCATTGGCTTGGTGACTGAGCCAGGACAATGTTCTGCCTTCCACTGTTGGCAAGTGCATTGGGCGCAACTATAGTGTAAGCACACTAGCATTGGCAGTTACGCAAGAAATTGGCAGGTTTTTTTTTTTTTTCCAGGTAAAACTGACAGTTTTTTTTCATACAGTGCAACTTGTCAGTATGCTTCCTCACAAACCAACCCTACTTGCCATATCACTAGGCTATGATTAAAGCACCATTTTGTAATGTTGGCTTTCAGTGAAATTTATCTTGTGCATGATGTAGCTACCAGCAATGCCTCAGTGTAGAAGAGTGACATTGCTTGACACTGAAATGTTTTACATCCTGTAATTCCACTTGACAAAGCTACACATTTCGAATTTAACACCACCATGAAGCATGTCTTTTCAAAAATGTCTTTTTTTTTTTCCACGGGCACTCTTGCTTTGTTGATTGAGCCAATTGATGCATATTGAAAGTTAGTTACTGCAGCTCGACAGTTTTATGAAAATATGGCGTGAATAACAGCCACACTGAATGGTATTTATGCAGGAACGGAATGGGGCTGTACTTGGACGAGTCCATGGAGAATGGTCGCTCCGAGCATTGCGACACTTTTGACAACAGATCACTGGCCAGCAGCGATGACTTCGTCGTGCGCATTTTGGAAGTCGTCGGCTTTGCCTGATTTCCACTCGCCCATCTCATCCACGTTGTCACCGCAGCGTCCAGCAGCCTGCTTTGGACCTTTCATTTTAGCGTACTTTGTTACAACCTGTGCCGTTTTATCGCTTTTATTGCCATTGCATTTCATTCGTTTTATAAGCGTTTCTTCGCTGTGTGATCAGATCATGCGTGGCCACAACATGCTCGCTATTTTAGCATGAAAACGTACGAGCTCAAGACATCTTTTTCTTTTTGATTTGGAGGCATGTTCATCTCTCATTGTTCTTTACCAATATTGGTCCACCCTGAGTCAATCGCAGGCTCAGGACGCTGGCTGTGATCACCTGCCTGAGTCATATTCTCATGTGTTCCTATTTATGCTTTGCAGTGTCCATTTTGCTAGGCTAAGATAGTGCATTCTCATTTTGCTTAGGTGTATAGAAAAAGGTATACATTCCCAGAATGGGTTTTGACAGCACAATCTCATCTGTTTTAACGTAGGATGCTTGTGTACGTACCCTGAAGTCCATTCTTGCTTATGTTTTATTTATGATGCTTGTCATTTATACAACCCTCAAGTCTACAAACCTGTTATGTTTTACCCGTTTACCACAATAGACTGTGCCTTATTCGAAATAAGGAGTCACAAAATCGTAGTTGGGTGTATGGATATACCGTGCCACATTTTACGATGCTTGGCATGTACTGTGTTTTCGACGTAGTGCTGAATAGCTAGAAACATATACAATAAACTTTGCGCTTGAGATGTGTTCTGTTCAACTAGGAATGCACGCTCATGTGGTGCTTGCACATTGCCACCCATGCAACATGAGCACATTATTGCATCGACCTTTCATCCAAGGTAAGGTAGCAACCCCCGCTGTAATGATGGCAAGGGACAAATTTAGTATATAAATTGTGCAGTACTCATTTGGAACACCATGTATACGACTGTCTATTGTCGGAAGACTTTCTAGTACTACTGTTACCAGCATTTCACATAAAATAAAATTAAGACAGCTTGTTCATTTATTTCTGGCCATAAGAACTGGATTAATTAGATGTACGGTAATTTGTAATAATTGATATGCTGAACTATCCACAACTGGCTCTCTCCAGCGTATAAACGCTCGTATGGACTCTACATTGGGATACTGTAGAAAATTATTTCGGGCTTTGTGGCGTTAAAATTCAGCCCAGAACTCCCCAAGTGCTTGCTTGACCTTGTCCGCGTGAGACTCAAAGCCTGATGCACATGTTAAAGATCTGCAACATGCCAGCGTAGAACTCGTTACGATTCCGCGCGAGACGCGCGATAACGTGTTGGAAATAGTGTAGACTTTATCGTCACTGCACGACTAGTGCCAATCGCCGTGTAATAATCGCGGGTAGCACTTTGGGTGCGACAAACCGCCGTCGCAGAGAGATGTTGCGCGCACACACTTGCGCTTTAACTTTATATAAGATAACACGCCAGCCAATACTACATATCGTGTGGCGGCTGGCCAATGGCAGACCGCGTAGCTAGTAACGTTCTTTTAAGTGCCTGAATACGCGCGCAGTTATACATTGATTACATACGAGCTGAGCTACATCTGGGAAAGCGGCGTTAATTATCTCGCCTGAAAGTCTCCCAGCAGTACTCTGCCACTGGAAAACGTTTGCACACGGCAGGATAGAGAAACACGAAAATAAAGCGGTTGTAACGGGCAGAAAAACACGTATTTATTTACACACTAAGCACAAACTATTAACATCTCACTGCAAGCACTAAGCACGCAGTTTCGCTTCACTTAATTGTCCTTGGGAGGCTCGGTGGGAGCAGACTTCTCGATGGGCACTTCCTTCGGCTCGGGCAGCGCGCGAGGAGCCTCGATGCACAGCGATCCGTCGGCGAGCAACAGGGAACGCACCGTGTCCGGGTCGACGTCTTCGGGCAGTGTCACGGTGTGCGAGAACTCGCGCAAGTACGTCGAGTTGCCCTCCTTGACTTCGGAGCGTGCGCGCACAGTCAGCTGGTTGCCCGAGAGGGAAACCTTCACGTCCTCCGGCCTGAACTTGCTCACGTCCAGCTGCACCTGAAACTTGTCGCCCGAGCCGGCCTCGACGGGGACGTCGCGTGAACGCAGCCAGCGAAACGCCGGCCCGAACGCGCCCGAACGGTCCAGGTCGCGGAAGGTGCGCGACATCTCGTGCTCGAAGTGGCGCAGCTGCCGGTCCATCTCGCCGAAGACGTCGCCGACGGTGACCGGGTAGCGTCTCCACAGGTTCCGCCGCGAGCAGGCCATCACGGCACGCCGGCATGGCACGAGAGAGAATCGCGTAAACATTGGGGCAGCCATGTCTAGCGAAGTCCGGGTCGGCAGCAGCGTACACGCACTAACGACACGGAAAACTGAACGACTGATCGACGCACGCTCCGGCACAATATTTATACCTTGTTATTGTCACGTGATTGTTCGTTACGTCAGCGTTGCGGACGAATAAGAGTGCTCCTCGACAAAGGCGCGATTGGTTACTAGCGTTCACGTGACCAAAGACGAATATAAAATGAGGCGCGAAAATTCGAGTTTCTTCTAGAACGTTCTAGCGAAGTGATGACACCGGTGCAGGTTATTGCACCATGCAGACGTCCTTTTCGAGAAGAATGCATGGACGTATATGACGAATGACGTGTATGAACCGACACTAAAGCTGTCATTCAAGGCATATATAGGCGCCAAAAACTGCCATTTCGGCACGTATATGTTTAATAAGAACTAGCGCCCCTTTGCATCTCAGGATAAATTCTAAGGAATACAGCCCAGTAAACCCCTGTTCTGTGAATTTCATTTTATTTTCCCGATAAAACGGAATGAGGCAAACTTAGTGCGAATAGACACCATGGAAAAAGTTGTGAAAGCTGTGACAAACAATCATCTCAAAATTTTCGTGTGGCGCTCTTTTTCACTGAGTTTGTTTGAGCGCGCGCGGAAAGGATCGCATAATATCCACCGAAGAAATTGTACTTCGGAAAGTTCAATTATCTACCGTACGCCCACTGGAATTCCAGATTTTTCGCCGGTCAGAACCGCTTACACTTCTTTGAGTACCGAAAACCAAGTATTTTTATCTGATTCAGATCGAAGTTTCGAGCTTTATCAGGTCCATCCAGGATGGTGGATAACCTTTCCTGACAGTCCAAAATAAGCCCCACATTCCGGGTCAGAGTTCGCGCCCAAGTATTGATCAAGTCACCTCCAAGAGTATCGCGACCGAGCGCTATAATTTGAGCCATTTTCGCAGCGATTCTCTCGTCTGCTGTGCTGCAAAGCCTTTACGCCGAAATGCTTAAGTGGTAATTAATAATCGGCTGCCTCCAGCCAAGATCCCCAGCGGGTGATAACATAAAGAAAGTAAGGCTAGGACAAAACATGGAAAAATTGTTAGGCTCTGAAAATTCAATATATAGCCACCTACAACCACATAAGCACGGTAATTATATAGGCACAATAAAAGTGTCACTAAAATGTCTCTAGACCCGTAGTTCGTGCGTAGGTATTAATTATAGGCATGAAGGACGTTAGGAAAAAATAGGCATTTTGCGTGAAGTTCTGGTCTCTACTGACAACTCCAGCAACTTTTCAAACGGGTACGCCACACCTCAACAGTAGCGAAGAAACCCAGGACAAACTATGGCATGCACACTATATCTAATATGAAACCGTGCGTTTATATGTAATACGTACCCTAACATTGTTGATTTCGCTAGAGATTGTAGAACTATTCGCCAATTTAAACACTTCGTAGGGAACATGTTTCTTTCGTCTGATCTGGATGTGCTCTATAAATGTTAATGCAACAGTTAAGGATGCTTGGTTGTTGCATTGGTGATGTAATAATTAAATTCTTTAAATGTTACTTTTACGTTATAGTGATGTATTAACTCGTTTGTATGTTATTTTAGAAGCAACTTGTGTTCTGCAGTGTGTTAAAATATTGTTTTATATGTAGTTTTGAAATGTCTGTTTTACAAACTGCTTTTGTAACTTGCAAATTCCGCTATCTCTGCTACCCCAACTAGACAAGGCCTAATGAGGAGGTTTAAGCCCTCCTTTTGCCTTACCTTGCGGGCAAACCTTGTACCTGTTATGCCCGAATAAATTTTAAAAAAATGTCTTGAGGGACGTACTGTAGTCTGCTGCGATTATACTTACGTACGATGGGCCATAACGAAGCTTATGACTTATGCCTCGTTTATCGCATATGTTACATTTATCGTACTTTTGGTACTGTATGTGTACCGATGGATGATTTAATTGTAATAACCAAAGGCCTCAAACAGGCACCAGCTAGAATTAGCCCAAACCACTATCATGCTCCAAGTTTACAAACGCAAATTTCCGTGTCTGGAAAATATGTATATATGATACAATAATAATAATAATAATAATAATAATAATAATAATAATAATAATAATAATAATAATAATAATAATAATAATAATAATAATAATAATAATAATAATAATAATGCCAAAGCGCAATAGAAACTGTTATCAAACGCTTTCGGGCGTTGACAGGCAGTCGAGCGTAATCTAAATTGCGCTGTTTAGCTATACCATTTTAAAATTATAACGTCGCAACTACAGTGCATGCAAACTTGGCTCAGATTTGAACCTTTAGTTTCCATAATTCTTGCAATTATTCTTTCTTTCAGAAGCATTAAATGTTTTACTTATTTAAATGCTTCTGTGGCTCATTTACATTCGGAAGTGACTTAAAAACGTTCTCCTTCGCGCTTCAAGGTTGTTAGTTATGGTGTGACCAAATATATATACATAGCCCGCTATCAAGTCATCGTGCACGCATGTATGTACATGCACGTGCGCCTGCACGAGGCAGTATATGTGCAGTGTGCTCCTAATTTTTCAGTAGGCCTTCCGGCAGGCATATTGAATTAACGAAAGCTTTAATTGTATAAGAAAACACGCAAAGTACGATGTGCACATGACGTGTTTCTTTTTTATTTAGCCCATACGGATTTTTTAGAAATCATCTGTGGCAGCTAGACGAAACAATTCTGGTCATTAATTGAGCTGGAATACTCAGAGGCGCCACATTTCTTGCACGAAAAATCGGAATACATAACCAAGGAAAGTTCTGAGCTTAAATTTTAAATGACTAGTTAATCTACAGCACATATTCAATGTAGGAATTGTAGCCGGTGAGTTTGCGAGACATATCCACTCGTGACGAATTATAAGGATCACTCTGGTTTCGAGATATTCATTCCCAAAGTGTGCCACGAAATAGATGTTCGCTCCAGTTACTTTTGTGCTTCAATGCATAAAACAGCGGTTTTTGCCGCAAGTTTCACGGCGCACTTTTAGAAACCCGTGCGATCCTTAGAATTTGTTACAAGTGAATATTTCTTGGAATCTCACCGGCTACAATTCGTGCATTGCAGCACATGTTCCGTTACTGAATGAATTAGAAAGTTAATTAGTATTTTTTGTTAATTAGTAGAATATACCTTTCTATTACTCGAGTATAATTAATGTCCGCAGCTTCGAGTAATCCAGTTGAAGGCCTACGTACAATTACGCTATCTGCCGCAGGCGATTTTTAACAATTATCTATGGTCTATAAACAGACAACCTGTCAGTATAGCTCGCATTATAATTTTGAACAAATGAGAAAGCATAAGTCTGTCCTAGGGAAACTCGAAAGTAAATCTTCTGCTGATGGGATCACAACTATTCATGTGTGGGCCACACACGCACACACACACAAAAAAAAAAAAAAAAAAAAAGTCCAGATACAATATCCATGGGACGTACGTCCATCCTTGGCAGAATATCAGAAAGTGGACACCCGGCGGATGACCTATATAGTATTTGTCTCCAAATCGGTGCACGGATATTGGGACACGATTTGGAGATGTCCCGCGGACGAGGTGTCTTCACTGGGCAGATGCCATCATTGTGCATGGTTCGTCCGCACTTCAATGTAGTTGCCGACAGCTTATGGGAGTCGACCAGGTAGCGATAGGTTAATAGACGTCCGGAACACGTAGCAGGCAAGTAAAGATGAAGTTATTTATTGAATGACGTCGAACGCGCAAAATAAGTGAAAAAAAAAAAAAAAAAAAAAAAAAGAAGCCGAAGAAACCAAATTTCTGCTAAGTTTGAACTAGAGTGTTCTAGAATATGGTTTAAAGCCGACCAAATATAGTTGCCATATTGAGCCGACCATGCATACAGTTTAGTGATCGAGTGAAAATGTGATCATTGTTCCCGAGGCAAAACCTGCACCTGCAACACTCCGCGCGCTGCGCTAAACTGACGCGTTGTCTGCTCTCGTCAAAGCAGCGACAGCCCAGGCTCAAGGGACAACGATCCTGGACTTCTCGGAACGGTTGTTACAAAAAGTTTCGATTCGGTTCCAAGATGGCAAAGAATGTATGTTCGGTTCCGGTTCAGATCACAATAGCGGTTTAAATCCGCTTTTCGGTTCGACACCCTGCTGGACCTCAACTCCACCCTTTTATGGTATTACAACCATGGAGAAAGAAAAAAAAAAAAAAAAAACCTCCGTAATTACAACGTTAGCTCATGCCGTGTAGCATGGATGTAAAAGTTTTTTTCCTTCCTCCATGCCGTGTAGCAGCCGACAAACGAATCTGTGAGGTGACGTCATCAAAAATTTAAAAGCGATTGAAGCACCACTACAGATTGAGCTCGGGTCCTTCTCAAACTAAGTAATTTAACAGAACTTTTTCTAAAATAAGAGCGAAATTTTGTTTTATGTAAACTGTGTTTTTACTTAGTGCCGGTAGTTTTGACTTACTGTTGACACCTGTAAATTTGGAAATATTTCTAACAAGAGAGTAGCGCCACCACTACATCGCTTTAAGTCAAGTCTAGCCGAAAACATTCCTTTCGTCCATATTTGTTTCGAAGGTATGAAACACGTCTGATTTCTTGCTCTATGAATGTGATATTTTGTGTGATGTGAGCAATCCCAAGGTAAAAATAATTTAAAGAATTTATCGCTAAACAATTGAACTTGGCATGATAGGGGATAGATAGATTTTTCTCACTTTACTTACGCGGATTCGTTCCGATCGCGTCGTGCCCTGTCGCTGTGTGCCGACTAGCCGTATTAGCGAAACGCCGTGCACCGTCTCTCATTTGGTCCTCCTGCTTTTTCACCTGTCGCTGCAGTCGATAGAACAGGGACGCGTTAGCGGGCTGACAGTCAGTCGCAGTTGTCAAGTGCCTTTGTCGCGCTAACAGGGTGTCGCTAGTGCGGTGGCCTGTTGAGTCGGCGAGTCTGCCAAACGTGACCGTCACTTGTGTCGCATGTGTGTGTGCAGTGCCAGACATGGCCAAGGAGAAGCCCGCCAGAGCGCCCGCCGAGGCTTCCAAGGCGGACAAGTCCGCCGCACCAGCAGAAGCCAAAGAGAGCGGCAGGAAGAGGCCACTGTGCAGGTGAGAGTGCAGTCCGATGTTCGTTCCTGCCTGTGTGGTGAGCGCTCTGGCTTGGTTCCTGCGCGATCACTGCAATACTGCTCCACGCAGTGAATTGCACTCGCCTTATATTAGAATCGTCATGGTGTGTGTGGGGTCTTTTTTTCGTGAGGTTCATGAATTCGTCGTCAAAAGTCCAGTTGGCATCGTGTAAAAGTGGTTGGCAGTGTACACTTGTACTGGAACGCTTATCTTTGTGGGCGCTTCAAGGGCGACTTTTTGACGCGAGTTTTTTGGCGACCGCTAAAACGATAGGTCGCAGTGACGTTGGAAACTCGTGGATGCTTTAGTTTTGTGACAACTAATAAGCAGACGCCAGCACCTATCATTGACGTCGAGGAAAGAAAATATCACTTGCCTACCTCAGGGATTGCTCTTTCTTTCTTCATTTTCTGGGGTTTTACGTGCCAAAACCAGTTCTGATTATGAGGCACAGGGACTGTTCTTTAGTCGATATTCATTTGGCAATCGCTGAACAGGGGAAAGTACTGTAAAAATGCAGTGTCAGTCTTTGCGTTGATGAGAACAGGAGGTTTTGTTTCCTTATTGTGTGTTGGAGGCCTTCACCGTATTTGCACTCACTGCATTTCGGTTTCACTGCAGTTAAGGCATACAGTTGGACTTCTTGCAGCCATTCATACCTAGGGTTCGTACACTTTCTGGATATCCTTGAAAACCTTTGAATTAGGAAAAATATATAAGGGCCTTTAAAACTAATTGAAAGTACATGTGCACCCTGGATTCCTTGAAAACTGGTGTTGGGGGCGACTTTTAAACATACAAAGTAACAAACTTGATCAGAGTGTCCAATGGACAGTACTGACATGGCAAAAAATCCTATTGACCCTTTTTGGGGAGCAGTTTGTGCTAGAGAAACGAAATGGCGCATACGGCGGCGCGCCATACGTCTCCTCAGCGAGCGCGCACGAATACGAAACCATTGCCGCTTCTACCTTGCTTCTGTGTGATATCAGCTGTCGGAAATGCAACCGAGTTTTTGCTAATGCACTGTGCTCCATTCATGCTGGTTTTAATCATGTGGATTGAAGACGTGCAGTAGTTGGCTGCTAAAATAGTGACTGGCATATTAAGGAATTTAATGAATATGTGGGGCCAAGTTCGTGGACCGCTGCTGCAACTGTCCGTACATCTTTCCTGCATTTCGAGATGTATGGCTTTCCTCTAGGATACAGAAACTTGCTCATCTGCCAATGTATCGCTAACCTTCAAAGAGGGGGCTTCAGCCCCGGTGCGTCGGCAAGAGTGAATACCGTTCGTTAAACAATGATAAAGGGAGTAGCGCCGCTTCATGTCATAGGTTTCGCACGTAGTATCTACACACATCTACTCCAACCAGCACGGAAACTTACACGCACTCTTTCGTCAACGTGTCAAGAATAAGTGAATGGGCGCACGCTTGAATTACTTATTGTGTGCACTATATACGCACAATTAGTAACGGTACTACACCGATAGCGCATGAATGGTCGAAGCTGAATGTTTCGTGATGGTCCACAAGAGTAAGCGAGTTACTAGTGATAAAACGCATTTGCTACAAGGTATTACAATGTGCAGAACAGCTACGTTTCAATCCTTGTGCACAGCAAGAATAAATATAACGGAACTGAGCACACCCACGAGCGATTAGGCAGAAAATGAGATAGTGACTGCACCGAGGAACCTTACTAAATCAGAAACATGACAAGCCGCTGCTTCATTTGCCAAATAAAGAATGAAGACCAAAATACCATAGTCCTGATTCAATTCATGAGTGGAAAGTTTGAATAACTTTGAATACATATTTAGCCCCGCTTTTAAGCAACATATACACTGCTCCAAAAACGCTTTTGCATGTTCTCTGAAACTGCGGCCAAAGCTTCGTGTCGTCCAACCAGTCACCGTCTACGATATCTCCCGAAACAGAGGTTTGCTAAGCCGCACTGGCGTCATACACATTCATTGTAAACACGGAGGCAGTTGAGACAAGCAATGGATTCGTCACCGCTTGATCAAACATGGCAGCGCCCACGGGATTGCCACGAAAAGGGTCATTATGACTTCTTTTAAGAGTGTCACTGAATAATTGCAATGTGGCACATCTACAGCCACAAATGACAGGCTTGTTTAAATCACTGTTGCCAAAGCGGAGCTAGACAAAGCCAGATAAAGCAACGAAGCTGTCTCCAGTTTGCTGTTTTGCTATTTGGCTCATACCACATTCACCACGGCTCCATTTTCGAGCCCTAAGCTCTAGAAGTGACTGGCCGAAAGTAAGTTTCAGCAATTTGGCTTCAACACGGGTATCTTTGGCTGAAGTCGGACACTACTAACCATCATGTGAGAAGGCGATTGACATCATTGCAATGTGAAAGTCAACTTGGAAAAGCGACCTCAAGAGCTTGAAGCATGTGTCCAACTCTGCAGATGCTTAGCTGCAATTGTGCTTAGTTGCAAGAAATTGCATCTGAGATGGATATTTCACTATTTTTCAGCGTCTAAGAAGATTTGACTATTTTTCAGTGTATATGTAAGAGTAAGGTTTCTCTTCTTGAATTATGGCCATCACCATCCTTGAAAACCTTTAATTGCCCTTGAAATCAGAGTCCAATGTTCTGTATGAACCTTGCACAGCGCTGCTTGCAACCATCCATTTTAATCGCAATTTGTGTGCCTGTGCAACTACGACATTCGTGTACAGCTCTAAGCCAACTCAGTAGACAGCAGGTGTGCGCAGAGCAGTACATATATGCCACCTACCTTACGCGATTAGTTGAACAACTTGCTTTGTTTGAACTTTGTGCCAGGGGGCCCATTTGCTGGAATGCAGTTACCGTGGGGTAAATAAATTTAAAACAGTGTAAGTAGACCAGGAATCGTCAATAGCATTAGGTTGTCCCTAGGTACCTGTTGGCAGTGCTGGGCAAGTAGCGTGGGGCCTATGTGTCAGTCGTGCAGCTGACGCAGTATTATGTGGTGAAGAAGCGTAGCTGTTGAACGAGCGTTTCTCCTGAAATGCACAAACTCTTCTGACTACATTGATGAGCAGATATGCATCTGGTATTTGTTTCAGCAAGAAATGATTCCCCTCATCATCAAAGCTCTCAAGAGTAAAACCGACTCAGAACTGACACTGTAGTGTTGTATAGTCATCTGTGCAAATGGCTCTGCTGTGGGCACGGCTGTGGGTAGCATGAGCGATGTAGCGAATTACTATGATGGGTAGTGACAGTGCAGAGATGCAAGCAGATAGTGAAATAATCTTTATTGATCAAAACTTGTGGGACAGCAATAGCATCAAGCTATGTCATTTCTCATTGAATAGAATGTCACTTCTCAATGCCATCTGCTATTTACGTATAAGTCATGGTAAATTCCAGAGCAATTGGTGGTGCTTATGAAGATAGACAAGATTGTACTATGCTATTCATGTTGCAAGTAGAATCTTATTTGACAGACTTGCTCATTCTTGAATTGCCAACACTTACAAAGCTTCCAACACAGCAAGCACATCTTGCACAACAGTTATAACATGACAGCAATAAGTCTGTCAACACGATCACCGCGAATAATAAAAACAACGCACTCACGTCTTTCATGTCTTGACATATCGTACTACCAGATTATCTTTTTGAGCTGATAAGTTGGGGTGCCCACGTGTTCCGACTCACTGGTCTGGTGCGCTGTGTGCAGGTTGTACTGCAAGGCGGTGTTTGTTGGATACCGGAGGGGCCTGCGCAACCAGCACGAGCACACATCCCTGCTCAAGATTGAGGGTGTTGACGCACGCCGGGACACAGGTTTCTACCTTGGGAAGCGTGCTGTCTTTGTCTACACTGCGAAGAAGTGAGTATCGCACAGTGATGACTGTAATCTGGACCTTATTGCTGCATTTGTGGTGTTACTATAGATCAGGCAGGGTGCGTTCAGTTCCTTGAAAACCCTTGAAATTGCAGAGCGTTTTCAAGGCCCTTGAAATTCCTGGAATTTTTTTACTTCCTTGAAAATCCTTGAACTTCGTGTGCATTGCACTTGTCATTGCGACCTCCTTTCTGTGGTAGATTGGCGTCGATCTGACAAACTCCCCATTTCAGAAACAATACGCCGGCGCGAACACACATGGTTCCGTTTTGCAGAACTGCGTGGAAAAAAAAAAATAAAAGGCTTCGCTGCGTCAAGCCGCGAACGGAACGAGAGACCCGTGCCGCGCTTCGGTGCTTGCTCGGCTGGCAGCGCTGCTTTTCTCACCGTATCGTTCATTTCAATCCTCGCCCGTGGGTCTGCCTTATCCCACTTTCACTCTTGCGCGCGAGATGAAGCTAAAGAGAGTATAGTGGGAGCAACTTAAACACTGATGCTCAGTGCCTTTGGATGGAGGTTTGTTATATTATTATTTATGATAAATGTACCATACCATTACCATATTTTTCGGTCTATAATCCGCACCTTTTTATAAGACGCACTGCCCTCAAAACGGCAGTTTTCTTTAGAGTATATAAGTCGCATCGGTGTATAAGACGCACCTGTTCTTTCAGTAATCGATTTAAAAAAGTTTGTGATGTTTCGCTCTGTGAACGCGGGTCACACGCAAGCGTATGGGTGCCATATATTTCCACTCCAGGCGCATTTCTGCCATCATGGTTGCTGCGACGTTCCGTATAAGGTCCAAGGGCGAGAACATCGTCCCCGCGCACCATATGCTGTATGTGCGAGTGAAAGCGGGCGACGGTGAGCTGAATTGCGCAGAAGGGAGGAAAGCGGGAAGGCAGCCCGGGAGGGAGGGGGGGGGGGCGGCCTGTACTCTCGTAGCAACTGCGTAGTTTGCGGAGCGGCGCGCGCCGTATCTTATCTGCAGATATGACGACTTCGCGGTAGATCGACTCGTGGTCGGCCTACCGCCGTTTGCGTTACTGCTCCATCGTTCTCGCACGGCGCTCGGGAACTTAATCACGAGAACCCGGCACCTCGATAGGGCGCACAGAACCCGTATCAATTAAGTCAACCAGCGGGCTTCACGTGGCCATAACATCGGATCCGATTTTGACGGCAGTTTTTCCGGGGAAAAAAATACGTACATTTGCCGCACCGTTCTGTAAGACGCACCGACCAAAAATTCAGAAAAGAAATTGCGTCTTATACACCGGAAAATACCGTATGCTGAATGTTTTGGAAATATTTCATGAACCAACCCATCTACTGCTGCAGAAGCCTGAGCAGCAGTTGTGAGTGCTCGTTGTGTTAACTTTTATAATACGCACTTAAGAAATCGAGACATGTTTTACAAAATTGGAATACACATCTATTTTTGTTATAATATACTGGATGTGTAGCAAGACTACACTGAATGGTTTGGAAATGTTCGATAAACTTGCCAAGTTAATACTGGAGAAGTCAGAGTAGCTGTTGGAAGCATTGATTGTGTGCTTTTTTTTTGGTATTGTTGTGAACTTGCAAAGTGATCGAGGCTAGACATTATTAACATTATTGGGATATCCATTTATTTCTTTTGTAAAGGGTTTATTAGAGTTCGGAGCGGCAACAGTCAAATGAGACACTGCTTTCTAGCACGAGCGCCGTTGCCGAGCAAATGCGCTGGACCCACTATAGCGTCTCTCTTCGCTAGACTTTATTTTAGTGCAATAACCCTATGCTGAATGTTTTGAATATTTTTGGTGAACTTTACCCAGCCTATACTTGAGAAATCTCAGCTGCTGTTGTAAGCTTTCATTTTGTGTTGTGATCTTTAGAAGTTATCAAGGCTAGGCATTTTATTTTAATTGTGATATACAGTTATTTATTGCAATTCCAATAAAACTAGTCATTTTTGTGAATGCTAGAGTAAAGAAATCATACTTTGGATGCCGCTTTGAGTCCTTGAAAAACCTGTGACATGTCCTGGAAAGTCCTGGAATATATATCCTTGAATTTTTGCCTTGGAAACCTGTACGAACCCTGAGATCAGGGGTTGTCAAGCACGTTCATTCCAAGGAACCCTGCTAAGCGCCATAAAGTGCCAAGGAACCCCTTCTCTCCCCCCGAATTAACCTAATTAAAATGTCCTAATTAACCGAATGTCTAATTATTGAGGGTATCAAAAAACAATAAACAAATGCTTAACTACGTCAACACGCTTTTATTTTCTCAATGAATCGGCAAATCTTGTTTCTATTTAGCACAAGACCAGTGCAGAAGCTGAAATTCTCATCTCATGACTGATTAGAGCTAGCAGTGGCAAAGGCCTCGTGAAATCCTTCGCGGCGTGCGTCTTCATCTGAGACGCGCTTTGCACCAACGCGTGCACATATCGATTATTTTTTTGCCAGTAAGCTGCTTGCCAACAAATTGTCCGTCCATTGCGATGCAGCCGGTGCTCTTCATTTGCGACAGCTTTGCACCGAGTCAAAGTGAAACTACTGCTTGCCGCAACCGCTGCAGACAAAACCGCAGCCTCTATCGACGCGATCATGGACGGCGATCTGCAGGCGGCTGACGCACGCACAATCTCAAAACGAAACTACCGTTTGCTGCAAGAGGTGCGGACGAAACCGCAGTCGCTATCGACACTACCATGGATGGCGGTTACGCAGTTGTGAAGGCACGCGGCTAGCCAACAAAACGCCGTGTTACGTGCGGCGATAAACGCAAGAATAAAGGCTTTAAGGGCACAATTAGGCACGAAGTGCTCCGGCATTGCTCTCAGTCACGTGCCGCGTACAATTGCTGCTGAGGACCACGGTGATGCGGACTGCGCCACTTCATTTCGGTTGGACGCTAGCGCCATTGTTGCTCTTCTGCAGCGCGCATTTGGGGTGCTCTGTGGATTTTAAAAACTTTGTTTATTCCTCGACGTATACGTCAGTGCGCACGCTATCGGCACCTACCCTATCTACAAATAGGATAAATGCGCATGTTAGTAAGTTACGGCCTCTGAGATTCAAGTGCGAAAGCTTAGGCGTGCTGCCCGTTCTTGGAGAGCACAAGCTGCTTGCGTATTTATAGCGCACTTCGTGCATTGCGGTTATGCCCTGTGATGTGCTTTTTGACACTCGGGCATGGGTAATTGAGGTTCTTTGGATCGAGCGCACCTCGTGTTCGTCGTTTTAGCCACTTGACGAGCGCGGGACCAGGAAAAATTTCAGTCGCTCGCAGAACCATGAGCAGGGGCCTGCGGAACCCCTGGGTTCCGCGGAGCCCACTTTGAGAACGCATGCTATAGTTTGTAGTAGGTTGTGGCTGTAGTACCATTGCTGTAGTGATCTTGTCAGTACAACAGTGAATTTGCCTGTTGGTGGATCACATGCCTAAGTGTATGCTGTTTTGTGATCTTTGACATTTTATCACATGCTGCGAGAGCTTAGTTACAGGGTTTGTGGTTTCGTTGCTGATCCTTTGTTGTAACTGTGTCCGCTGTGCTAGATTATTGTAGGGTAGAATTGACAAGGTGCTTGTCACAAGTTGTAACTTCATACAGCAAATAATAATCTGCACTGCTGACTAGCTTATGGAAATTGAAGGACGTACCTTGCTCTGCATGTTGCTTTGTGTCCTGCAGCAGAGGTGTTGGTGCCACAACAAATATGAGCTGTGGTCTACTGTGTTCAGACAGACGATGCTGGCATTTTAGAGAGCTTTAGCCTAACATTACTCATACTGGCTGCCACGATAGCGTATGCATCGAGTTTACTAGGCTCCAGTAATTTTACCAGGCAGCTCCCGTTGGTTACCATGACTGCACAACATGGCAGTGCCCTGGCTGCCTGCTTGAATCCTAATTCACTTGTGCTACTTTGCTCTCCATCGTGAAAGCAAGAATTAAATTATGTGGTGAGCCATTGCTTAGTCTCATCTTATGCCGAGGTCATAGTGTAAGCACTGTTTTTACTATGCAGATAATTCACTTATTTTGACACTGCTAGGCCTAAAGCGACAGCATCGAGGCAGAGAAGTGTGTTGATTTCTGTCTTACTCATTATGCCACATTATTTAGCATTACGCTGTACAGTCATGTTGAGCCATCGGTTAGGTAGAAATCGACACACTTTTCTGCCTCTACAGCAGCCGACCCGTTTTTCGGACGGCGGGGACTGAAAAATAGTCCGAAAAACTCCCCCCCCCCCCAATAAAAAAAAAAAAAAATTGAGGCTTAGAGCGGCTTAAGAAAAATGTTGCAGTTTCGCCCAAAAGGCGAAATAATTCTCTTCAATGCGAACGTCAAAAAAAAAACCCGCATATGCAGCTACTGGCACTTGGCGCACACCCTTTGTACCCATCGCAGCTTGCTTTCAAGATACGGTGCCCGTGCGGCAGCTCAGTCGGCAGCAGCTGCAAGAGCTGAACGCAGCTCCCCACCGTCTCTGTTGCCTTCTCCCTCCCCGTGCCCCATGAGCGAACAAAGTCCGCGCGCTTCCGGTCGCCTTCCTCTCTCTTCTGTGCGTTGCCAGCTCACCCTCGCAAGCTTTCACCCGCACACAGCGTACGGCGCAATCGAAACATAACAAAAAACAGTTTCTGCATAACAAAAAACATAACAAAAAACATAAACAAGATTTGCTGATGCATTCAGTAAATAAAAGTGTTGAAGTAGTAAGCATTCATTTATTGTTTTCTTAATACTCTGGTTAATTCGACATTAGTTTAATTAGGACATTTTAATTCGGGTGGTTCCTTGGCGCTTCATGGAGCTTAGCAGGGTTCCCCGGAGCGAACATGCTTGAGAATCCCTGCTCTAAAGGATTCTTTTTCTGTCTTTTGGTCACGGAAAACGGGTGCGCATTACAATCGAGGGGAGCGTTAAAATCGAGTAAATACGGTAAGTGGTGCAAGCACAAGAGAGAGAGAATTAACTTTATTCAAAAGAGCATGAGAGCGTATGTAGCTCTTTCGCTCTGCAGTGTGGTGGTACCCTCAGTCCAATTTTAAAATTTTTAAAATTTTCAGTATTTCCAGCTGAAATTTTCGGCTGAAACCGAAAAAAAAGCAAATGCCCATTTTTGGAACATTTTGTCGGCCAAGAGCGGGCATGGCCTACGAGATGGGAGGATACCGTGCGTCTACTGATCTTGAAGGCTATACAAGGGGCCACTCGAAGCCAAGCCAGCAGAAAATCCAACATGGCGGCCCCCAAGATCGGTTAGTGTGGCTGGCTCGGAGCGAGCGATTTAGTCCGGAAAATCGAACAGTGGCACCTAGATTAGTCCGAAAAATCGGTTGTGAAACTGCATTAGCTCTATGGGAACCCTAACGGTACATCTATGAAGTCCGGAATACCCAACAAGTCCAAATTTTCGGAGTCTGAAAAATTTGTCGGCTACTGTATACCGTTCAAACTCCCGATATTTAGGTCACTTGCCTGTTTTAGCGACATTGCAGCAACATTCATAGAAAATTTCACAACTATAGGTCTGTTCGATTTGCCTCCACTACTGTGAGCTAGTTCACAGCGGGGCACGAGAAGTTTTCACAAATTGGGCAGCACGACTTACCATTTACTGGAATCTAATGTGCACTTTTTTTTCCTATAAAATGGGTCCAAAAATTCGCGTGAGCGTTAGAATTGAGTACGACTAAATCTGCCAAAACGGCGAACAAGAGGTGTGCTCGTTCCACAGAACTGCCATTACCCATGCCCGAGTGTCAAAAAGCACATCACAGCGCGTAACGGCAGTGCGTGAACTGCGCAATAAATCCGCAAGCAGCTTGTAGCCACCCAACCTTCGAAAACGGGCAGCGCGCCTACGCTTTCGCACTTGAATCTCGGAGGCCGTAACCTACCAACATGCGTATTTCTCCCGTTTGTAGATAGGGTAGGTGCCGATAGCCTGCGCACTGACGTATATGTCGGAGGAATAAATATACGGAGCACCATAAATGCGCGCCGTGAAAGAGCAAAAAGGGCGCTAGTGTCCAAAAACGAAGCAGCGCAGTATGCATCGCTAGGGTCCTCAGCGGCAGTCGTACGCGATACCTGACTGACAGCAACGCCGGAATGCTTTGTGCGTTTTTGTGCCCTCAAAGCCCTTATTTTTGCGTTAATCGCCGCGCGTAACACCGCGTTGGCGGCTAGCCGCGTGCTTCCATAAGTGCGTAGTCGCCATCTGTGATCGCGTCGGTAGCCACCACAGTTTCGTCAGCAGCGGTTGCGGCAAACAGTAGTTTCGTTGACTCGGTGTGCGCGTCGGCTGCGTGCCTTCATAACTACGTAGTCACCATCCATGATCACGTCGATAGCGTCTGTGGATTCGTCCATACTTGTTGCAGCAAATGGTAGTTTCGTTTTGACTTGGTGAGTGCGTCGGCCGCCTACCTTCTGAACCGCAAGGTTGCCGTCCATGATCGCGTCGATAACGGCCGCGGTTTCGTCATTAGCGGTTGTGGCAAGCAGTAGTTGTGCTTTGACTCAGTGCAAAAATGTCAAAGATTAAGAGCACCAGCTACATGGCGATGGACAGACGATTTGTTGGCGACCAGCTCCCTAGTGAAAAAATAACCGGATGTGCACATGGTAGTGAAAAGCGTGTCTGTAGATAAAAGGCACGCCGCGGCCGCGCTGCGAAGGATGTTGCGAGGCCTTCGCCGCTGCTAGCCCTTAATCAGTCATGAGATGACAAGAATTTCAGCTTCTTCACTGCTCTTGTGCAAAACATAAACAAGATTTGCTGATGCATTCAGTAAATAAAAGTGTTGAAGTAGTAAGCATTCATTTATTGTTTTCTTAATACTCTGGTTAATTCGACATTAGTTTAATTAGGACATTTTAATTCGGGGGGTTCCTTGGCGCTTCATGGAGCTTAGCAGGGTTCCCCGGAGCGAACATGCTTGAGAATCCCTGCTCTAAAGGATTCTTTTTCTGTCTTTTGGTCACGGAAAACGGGTGCGCATTACAATCGAGGGGAGCGTTAAAATCGAGTAAATACGGTAAGTGGTGCAAGCACAAGAGAGAGAGAATTAACTTTATTCAAAAGAGCATGAGAGCGTATGTAGCTCTTTCGCTCTGCAGTGTGGTGGTACCCTCAGTCCAAGAGTCCAGCTGTCTTAGCTGCCCTTCTCGCTTGATTGACCAGGTTGAGCTGGTCCAGCTGGTCCCTTGAGTCGGAGCTGGACAGTGCGGCCTCCCATTGCCGTGTGGTGGGGTGTGTTATGGGTGTGAGCTCTGGCCTGCTTGTGCAAGCCCATACCATGTGGTAAACTATTGCCCATTGATCACAGTGTGGGCATTCATAGGAATACAGCACTGGTTATGTGGCGTGGTACAGGCTCAGATGCAATGGTACACCCGAAACAAATGCTGAGATGCAAATGCTGTGCAGGTGTTACATTTTGCCCGACTAATCTCTGCCGTCCACGTAAGTTGAGAGGTTCCAGACAGCTGCAATGGCTAGCTTCTGAGGCGTAAACAAGACCCCGCATTGTGTTGACACAGTGGGTGTGTGTAAGCGGGGTTTTGCCTGTCTGCTGCGATGCAGCTTTACACCTGCACGTCTGCACCAAGTAGGCATCGGTAGTAGGGAGGGTGCAGAAAAATCGGGAACCAGCCCGGCACCTTTCCTGCATCATTTGAAATGAATGGCGTTGTTCAGAGGGCACCATTGCTGCACAGCTGAAATGAATGGCACACCAAAAAAATTTGGCAACACTGAATGCATCGTTGAAAAGTGCCAAAAGGGCGAGAAGTACAATGTAGCCATACCTTTGGTTCTGGGCTCTCGCATGTCAAAAATAGTACTTGCCATTGGTCTGCATTGCTGTCAGTGTTGGTAGGCGCCATCTTGAAAAGGTCTGTCTTTGTGTAATGCTGAATGAAAGGCGGGAGTTTTATACTGTGCGCAAATGTGCCAAGAAACGTTGCACAGCAAGCAGCACAATGTGGCACAAACATTGTCAACGACTGCCATAGGTGGTTGACGCCGACAGACATGGTAGCAACATTGAAACAGGTTTGGCACATGATTAGCAGTCACATCATTAGTTGAATTTAGCATAGTAAAGTACAATCACGTAAAATTTAATCAAATTAGTTTTATAAATAATGAAAATAGCTTCAATTGTCCCATCCCCTTTAACAGTTTGGTATGTTTCAAACCACGAGCTCCCAGGAACAATGAGTGTGTGCTGCCTGTATATAGCCACACCAGTTCAAGCCAGGTGACATGTTGCCATAAGCTAGGCCTTCATGCAGCAATATTGAGAACCAATCTCAAGAAGACCGCCTGGATAACGCCAGAACTTTGCTGCTGAGCTGAGATAAGGGGTATGGAAAGTCTACACTACCATTCACTTTCTATGAAGGAGGCTAACGGGTCAGAAATAGCTACCCATTTGACCGAAAGCAGGGGGAGGCTTGCCACCAGGTCGGGCGGTGACAGTTTCTGTGGAACGAAAGTCTGCAAGAGACCTTGAAAAAAAAAAAAGGGTTCTGTTGTAAAAATGCACTGGGAGGCACTGGAAGGTGCTGTTTTTTGCAGTGAGGCAGTGAGTGATCCAAGTTGTGTGGTGTGGGCAAGGGTACGAGGGCATGGTGTGAAACCACGTGACACCCTGCCTATCACAACCTTGCAACAATGAAATCTGCCAGGACAGTGGCACATATGCCAGCTGTGAATGGCTTGTCATAGCCCTGCTTGGCAGACATTTGCCTCATGTGAGTGCTCTTTTCCTTGTTTGAACAAAATGTAATAATGGCTGCTGTATTGGGTGGGTGCAAATACATGTGCTTGTAGTTGCTGTGTTGTAGCTGCGACCAAATTAGGCAAACATGCAATGAAAACAGGGAAAACACGGGGAGAAATTAATTGTTCTCCTTTAATTTAAGTGTAGACATTAATAGAAACATGTATGAAAGGACAACTTGTCGCAGGTAGGAGCCAAAGCATCTGTATTATGCATGTGCTCTCCCATTAAAGGCACCCTGAACCACTCTTTATCGAAGTCGAGAAATGCATTTGAAGTTGAAATTGACTATTTCAGAAATAATTTGCCACAAAAATTACTTCATTGCATTCAGCAGAAGCGGACTAACTGGCAATCAAACATCTCCTACGTGGTGCTTCCGCTCCTTCTTCAATGACTTGCACTGCGAAGGCTACGGCGGAGCGAGGCGTGCCCACATTGCTTCGCCTACTGAATTTTACCGTGGCGGGCACTTCAAATTTTATTTTCAATGTTCACGGGGACGCCACTACCGTATTTTCGCAATTCTAAACCCCCCCCCCCCTCTATTTTCATAAAAAAAATTAGGAAGAAAGTTTGCATGCGAATCTAAGCACCCCCTATTTGTTAAGAAGAGCACGTTGCCAAGGCCGCCAAGCGCGCTTGCTCACTCTCTTCGAGTCGCAGTCCCGAGGTGGTACGGTGTCCGCGGCGCGATCTCGCCGCACAGCCAGACTGCAGAGGCGCGCAGACTCGTGACGCTCGCGCGCCGAGCGTCACGGAGAATTTTCGAATCTAAGCACCTCCCCTCACTTTGGGCATCATGATCATGAAAAAAAGGGGGCGCTTAGAATTGAGTGAATACGAGACACAGAATGGAGGAAGAGGTCAAGGAAGTTGGCAACCAAGTACAGGATAAGGGCGCGTTCACACTGAGACATTCGGCGTCTGCAGCGGCGCGGAACCCACTTCGGCGGCAGCGAGATCCGCCGGAATAGCCCTTTCCGCGCCGATCGGTCTCGGACCGATTTTTGCGGCAGCTGCCGCCCGATTCCCTCACTGCGGACCAATCGGAGCGCGAGTAAGAATTTCGAAGATGGCGGCCGAGTCGGACGCGCGCGCGTTGTCGCAGTCGTGTCTGTCGCGACGTCGTAAATGCTGATCGAATTGGTCCGAAACTTAATATTTGTTATCACGAATAACAATACATCTGAGCTTACTCTCTGTAGTACTCCACGTCGCGATCTCGCAGAAGGGGTAGTAGTTTGGTGTCGTGACCAAGCTTTTCGCGCTTTTGCAAAGCAGCATGAACACACCATCGCCGCTGGCGTTGTCTCTTCTGCGAATGCTTCTGCGCGTCATGCATCGCCAGAAAGGTGCTTGCCAACAAGCCTAGCAGTACTGCCTCTTCTTGATCTGGGTTCATTGTCGTTGCGCAAAGATAAAACCACGCGAACTCTACACGAGCGGAGATAACTGCGCAGTTTCGAGGCTGCGGGCACATCCGGTATATCCGGCGCTTGTTTGGAGGTTAGCGCTTTACACCGCAGATGGCGCTGTATCGCGTTCCGGCGGCGCGGTGGGCTAGCAGTGTGACCGGCGCGAATTTCGGCGGCAGGAGAATTCCGTTCGCTGTAGACGCCAGATTCCCCAGTGTGAACGTGCCCTAATCGAAACTGTAAATAGACAACCAGGGGTCATCAGAAAGAAAGTGAGAGAAATAGAGACCGTGAATTGGATGCAAAGAATGGAAACGAAAAGGACAATGGAGATTTACAAGAATGAGAAGAAAGAAATTAGAAGGGAAAATCTGTACGATAACACAAAGGGCAGTGCCTTGCTATTTGAGGCTCGAGCCGGTTGCCTAAGGATGAAAACATATCGGAACAAATATTCGGAACTAGATGAGACGTGTATGCTGCAGTAAAGATCCAGAGACCACTCAGCACATCCTAATGGAATGCGACGGGATCCACCCAGCGAGAATCGTAGGTAACGTGCAACTCCCAGAAGCGCTTGGGTTTAAAATGGAAGGAAACATAGACAGATCAGCCGTAGAGATCAGCAAGAGACGATTAGAGTACTGGTGGAAAAAAAATGTTGCAGTGGCTTAGCTCGGCTATGCCAGGATATACGTAGCGTTAGCAAAGGTTCAGCTGATTATTCTTAGCTTTCCTGGTTGTCTAGATTGTCAAGGATTAGCTTGATTGTCATGCTTACTGCTGCTCCAATGACACACACAAACGCCAGTCAGAAGCGCAGCGGCTCCAGCGCAGTGTCAGACGGCGACTGCACAGCGAGCGCGCGTCGGCGCCAGTGCGTCTACCACGGCCATGACGTCACTCCTCTGGAATGCGCAGACCGGCGGCGGTGACGCGCGCGGCGGCGGCGGAGTGCGCGAGAGGTGCCGGCTCCGGTGGCTCCGGTGCGCAAGCCGTGTGACATCACTGATCCTTGCGCATGCGCAGCACGGCTCTTGATGTGCCGCGCGAAACGGGCTTGGCTAGGCCAGTGTAGCTAACGCTACAAAAAGCAGGGAAAAGATGGATACGACCTGATCTCTTAAAATCATAGGCAGCGGTACAAGATAAATTTTTGAAAAAGAAAAATAATCAGAGGTATACAAAAATGCTAGATAAAGAACATGTATAGTATACCTGATTAAATCAAGCAGGCTAGGTGACTATTTGTCGCCGCCCCGTTTCAAAGGGGATGCCAATAAATCATCATCATACGGTACTTCAGATTTTGGTGCCTACAATGCTCCAAATGTGGTAGTCTTATGCAAGCCTATTGCGCTCAGCCAGTGGACTGTTGCGGCGGCCATGGTACCTACGCTACATAGCAGACTCCAGTGTTTGCTTTGTGCACAACAGGGCTTGAGTGCGCGCTTGCGCTCATATGCTCCAGTGTGGCCATGCTACGTAATGCCGACTGGCTTTGTCCTGCACCAGTCAACTATGGATAGTAGCTGCACCCAACTTGGGTATTTTGTAGCACGCCCGTATGCTTGCGTTGTAGTGCACGTTAAAGAACCCCAGGTGGTCAAAATTAATCCGGAGCCCTCCACTATGGCGTGCCTCATAATCAGAACTGGTTTTGGTACGTAAAACCCCAGAAAGAAGAATTTTGTAGCACTCTCAATAGCTCAATACGAAGCAAAGTCTGCCAAGGCGTCGCCAGGAGTGAGTGCGCGCTGGCCAGCGTGCGTGTGGTTTGACCTTAACTTTCACGTGGTTCAAGGCTAGTCGAGTGTTCAAGTCTAGTCAAAATAAGTGAGACCCGATGGCTACGACACTGATAAGCAGGGTGGCCAAAGTTTAATTCCTACGCGGGCGGCAGCGGCCGAGTGAGAGCAGACGATAGTCGGCTGCTTCCGGAAGCAAGTTATTATTATCGAAATTCGAAAGCATATTTTCGCTTACGTCGGCCTGTTTATGAAACTTCGTGAATAAATATATGCAATAACAGTCGGAATAAGCGCACTAATCCAAACAGATCCAAACACCCTTCTTGATTGATGTCGGCTATTGGCCAATAGCAACCGTGTATGAGAATCTGCCAGAAAAGAGTTACTAGCAGGCTTCTGTTGTGAAGTGAGCGTGTAAGAGAAAGGGGACTTTGCTGCTTGCGAGCTCCACGCACAGCGCATGACTAGAATTTGGCTCAGGTGTTAACAGCAGCTTGTGTATCTGCGGAGCCCGAGAGTTGGTTAAGGACCCACTACCACAGCAGCTGTCTTACTGCCAACTCTCCTGGGTATATCATGTATGTGTACTTAAATCTAATTATGGGAGTCTTAGCTGGTGCTTGATCTTTGTCAATTTTGTTTAGAACATTAGAATGTAGAATATAAAATCTACTCAGTCGCTCAGAAGATGAGGCTGCTATATCGAGCTCACGTACATTCACGTACCGTATTTACACGATTGTAAGTCGACTTGAATGTAGGTCGACCCCCCCAAAATTGCATGTCTCAAAAAAAAAAAATGGGGGGGGGGGAGAGAAAAACCACGTGAGTGCATTTCACTCAAGGGAAATTTATTGATGGGGTTGCTAAGACTACCCATCGTCACTAGAGTTGACCTCACTGGTACTGCTGCCGGCATAGCTGCTGCGGTCCCTCAGCACATCGTCATCGAAAGTGAGTCCACACTTCGCGAACGACCGCACTACGACATCTCCCACGCAGAGAGGACCCACCCGCACACAGTAGCCAGAGAGGCCAAATTTTCTCGCGCTGAAGCCACCACTGCCGCACCACACGTTCACTGACTCCAGACTTGCGTCCCGCTGCGCAGTTGTTAGTTTCCTCAACATGGAGGATAGCAGCCTGTTTGAACGCTGCTGAGAACGAGCGCCAAAAGTTCTTGGCACTCATGACAGGCGCGACGATTCAGCACAACAGCAGAAGTGGCAGATGCGCGTGGCCGTCGAAAACAATCGTATCTCAAAGAAAAGCTCTTCCGCCAACTACTAATACCCCCCAAACGACGGCTCTTCCGCCAACTACCATTACCCCCTAACGGCGGCTCTTCCTCCATCTACCAATAACGGCGGCTCTTCCATGATCGATGCTCCCACAAGAGCCGTGCGCTCGTGATGCATGCAATCAAAATGTATGCAATACAGTAAATTATTACGCTACGCTTCTACCATAACCATAGAAACGTAGGTGCAAAGTTGTAACCACGCAGTAGCACCCCTGATTTCTCGTTTCTCTTGCTGTTACTAGCGGTACACAGTTCGGTTTCGATTCTAAGTCGACCCCCCAACATTGGATTGCCAAATTTGAAAAAATGGGTCGACCTACAATCGTGTAAATACGGTACCCCAAAAAGTGGCTGTAGCTCATTGGTAGAGCATCGCACACATAATGCGGAAGGTGGCTGCATTATGCGTGCGATGGCAAGCACCGGTGGCAAGCTGTCCTTAATGCACTTTTATTTCTCAAGAATAACAGTTAATCTCCCCTATGCTTTCCCTGAATTCCTTCATATGGTTGTAATGAACAAAAGAAATCAAGCCCCTTGGTTGGGTAAAATAATTGTCCTGCTGGGAGGCGTCGCCAACATGTGAACTTTGGAATTCCCCCATTACACTGTCTGATGAGGCTTTGAGCCATTCGCCCGGTCAGTTCTGAGCAATGTGCTCCCCAGCAGGTGACCTTGCTTTCCACTGGGAACAAGGAACTGATTTTATACTTTGTTGTAGCGCAAGCAGAATGACAGGCACACATAAAGGCAGATTGAACACACAAAGCTGTTTGCTTGTCTAATGTGCCTTTCTGTGTGCTTGTCGTTCTGCCAGCTCTGCCCCAAAAGTAGACGATGCCATAGCAACAAGCTCGTGTATCCACCCTCATAGAACTGATTTTTCCTCTGTGCAAGCAGTTTGGCTCCCGTCTCCGATAGTGCTAGATGAATCAAATGCACTTTTAGCTGTTCCTGGATGCTTCTTAGACTACCACGGACACAATAGCATTATGTATATATACGTCTATGTGCCTACAAAACCCTTGGTTGTAACACTGGCAACGAGGAAGTGTATTTTGACCTGTGCTATGCAACGGTATTGGCAAGCTATGAAATCGCATGTGTTTCCAAGCTGGCTACTGGAATTCAGCGTGGTTTGAATGCCTTAAATTTAACTTAGTAACTAACATCATTGATCCAGTTTTGAAAAGAACCGGCCTGCTAACACTGCACACAGCAAACCTACAACACAGTCTGCACCCTCGGGCAGCCAGGCACTGTGTGAGAAAACTTTTAACGTTTCTGGCTTGATTGCGAGCGTGAAAAATATTTACAAAGATCTAGCTTTTTTTTTTCTTCATTATTTTCATGGTACTATACGAGGTTTATTGTACATTTCCCGACTGTGCTTTGTGAACTAAACGAGGCACCTTGGTCACATTTGGTGAAAGTAAGGGCCAGATTATGGGTGATGTGTAGGAAAATTCAAAGTACTGGCTGGGTGGGTTAACTACAACCTTCGCAGTAATTTATGAAGGCAAGTGCTCTTCAGCGTTATGAATGTCTTTTTTAGGAGCAGGGCAGAATTTAGCCTGCCGTCCTGAGAGAACTATTAACTGCCAGCATGATTAAGTATGCTGAAAACGGGGAATGTGATTTTAAGTGTTCGAGCAAGAACAGCCTATGTAAAAGATTCCTTCATCAAGCGCTCGAAAGAGTTATACGGTCATTTTATGCCTTGTTCCCCAGCGTCCCAGAAAAACTGTTACGTATAGCTTACATTTGCTGCAAATGGGAGGAATGTTATCTGTAATCTGTGGTGAAAGTAGTTTATGACTTCTGCATATAATTACTGACCTCTATCTTTCCATATCTTTAGGTTCATAATAGGCTTTCTCAGTGAACTAAGAAAGGCACTTTGTTTATATTTGGATTTGCCTAAAGTTAGCCACAGGTTTGGTAATGTGTAGGTAAAGTTGAATGTTGTTGGTATAAGTGGGGGGGGGGTGGCCTTGGCAGTAAACTATGTATGCAAGCAATCTGGAGTGTTATGTGTTTTAAGAATGACACAGAAGCTACCCTTCTGCCCTGGGAGAACTATAAATGCCACCATGATAAAATTTTGCGAGAATTGGGGGAACAATATGGCAAATCTGGATGTGAACGGGATTTTTGCAACCTATTAGTACCATAACATTATATGTGCAGGGGTGGGACTCCTGCGCCAATTGCGTCATTTTGATACAAACAGCAGATTCCTGTGCCAAACTTTGCCAAACACAGAAAATTGACCGAAATTGCACCACGCTGCGCCTGAACACTTTCGGCATGTGTGCTCCGGACACCAGTGGCCGCGAGCAGCGAGCGGATTTGTTCTCCGAAAAAGTGTGCGGCCGTTCACATTCCGCAGATCGCGCGACGGCGCTTCCCACACAGGTCTTGTGATTTTCGTCCTTTTAACACTGGACTTTTCGGCGCTTCCGGCAAGTGGCCGGCGCGCGGCGCCACTCGCCTGTTGTCACTGCTGTCGTGAACGGCCAGGGCGGCTGTATTTAGAGTAGAAATACGGTTGAGTAGGCCGAGCGGCGTGGCGTTCCATAGCTGAGGCGCAAAATATCGAAAAGCAGGCCCAGAGCACTGCGAGCGAACTAGATATTAAGGAGGCACACGCTGCCACGGGTTCAGCGGGCGGCCGTTTTGTCCTTAGGGCCAGAGTAACGTAAAAATATTCCAATCTGTTTTTATGCCCACATTGGCAAGGTCTCAGACATTTTGACATATTGCGAAAGGCTAATGGTGGATTTGGAATAAAAAGTTGCAGTTTCGCCCGAAAGGCGAACCATCTATTGCAATAGTAAATTCATAGACAGCTATACGAAGTAAGGATAGTAGTTTTTTAGGCCAAACTTGTAAGCATTCGCTTACTAACTAAATTAACAGGCATGGTGTCACGCACGCACAAGCAAACATGAACACGTCCTACTCGCTAACTGTGGAAACTGGCTGTCTGAACGCTGGAGTGAGGAAGCGCGGCAGCAGCAGCGAGTGAATTGATCTATGTGCTGCCTGTCGCTTCAATGCGAGCGAAGCGGTGAAAACACAGCGCACACAAAGCTATGAGCACTCGCACTAGATCTGTCCCCATCACAGATCGCTTCCAAAATAGGGCGCGCTGCCGCCGGAGAACGCCCCCCTACCTCCCCTCCCCCCTTGGTGCCTTGCCCGTGACGTAAGACGGCGCGCTTCCTCGCTGATTCCCTCCCTTGCGCGCGTGAGATTGAGCCGCCATGGTTTGCTCACACTCGCACATACAGCATACGGCGTGCGGTGACGATGTTATCGCCCCTGGACTTTAAATGGAACATCACGGCGGCGACGATGACGGCAGAAATGCGACTGGAGTGTCCATATAATTGACATCGTAATACAGATTGGAATAGTTTTACATTATACCAACCCAGGGTTGATTGCGGCTATCTGGGTCTGCGGTGTGGGGTCTCACTCGAGACCCCACACTGCTGCGCACTCGACAAGCACTAAAGTAGTGCAAGGGAGAGGAATTCGGCACACGCATCGCCCACGTGGTACGATGTTCAATTCGGCTAGCAAAATTTTGGGCGGCATTTCCGATGCTAAGTTCACGTGAACAAAGCTTATTTTCTTGAGTCGAACGAGTAATTTTAATTCGTGCGAGGCGAACTAATGAGGAAAGCAATGTGCGACACCTTAACACCACGGTCCACCAGGTTGTGTCCCTCAACGGGCGGCAGGTGGCTTGTAAAGCCTTAGGCCTAATGCGTCGCTACTTTGACAACAACCGGCATCCCCCCAAAAAAACATCACCCAAAATGGGCACAACAGGCAGCCGCAAGGAGACGTTAGCTCTGTGAGGTAGTCCTACCCCGTTCGGTGCACACAGCATCCAAGTTGACGGTGCCCACCGTCCCAGACGGTGTCGGAGCGCCCGGTGCCAGGCCGCAATACCAGTCAACCCGTAGCAGCACCCGTGGCCTGCGGCCACCTGGCTCCCTGAGCCGCGACTCCCGAAGTCAGAGATAGAAGAAGCTGTTTACATCAGAAATTCGGACCACCCACGAGGTTTCCGTACTCGCTCGCTTCAGGCTTGCCAATGCGCTAGGCCTTGCTCTCCCAGGATGCAGACCACGTGGCTCTCGTACCGACGAGTGTACTTCAATAAAACACTCTCGAAAAGGCTTAGCATGTTGAAAAGTTCTAACACGCTACAGCAACTGTGAGCCTCGCTCAAGAAAGCACGTTGCCGACACTAGCAATCAAGATCCACGCTAGGACTACGCTTCGGTTGAAACAAAGGTTGTCTTGAACCAAGCAAAACTTAAAGGTCCACGTTGGGCAGCCAGATGTGGGGTCTCACTCGGGGCTCTTGGGACAAAGGACAACACAGTAGTGTAAACAATCAAAAGGGCATTTATTGCGCCTTTCATACACTAATGCACGCTAGCTGAATTACTACGCATAGAACATTTATTTACATGGACACGCGACAAATCAAGGAAGTCCGACTCACCGCGACCAGGTAGCGAGCGAATATGTTCGCCCCCTGCTATGACACCATCGCCTAGTCATTCACGTGTACGGTCATGCGAACGGTGGCGCGTTCAGATGATCCGTGTTCGTCCATACCGGTGCCCCGCTCCTAGCCACGCGAGACGGTCTCGTGAAGCGTGGACCGGCCCACGTGCGGGGACGTCCGCATCGCCCACCGATCCCAACCCGAAGAGGAAGCGCCTTTCACCTTTTGCTCCCAAGTCACCCCGCCGTTCGGTGGCGTTAACATCGCGACACTTGCGCCATCTCTCGCAATGTGCCGCAACCACCACGACCTTCGCCGGCGCTTAGTGATGCGAAGCCTGATTACAGGAGACGCGAGCTATGCGGGGAAAACAACATCAGGGGACGCGTGAGAGTCGTGCATCCCCACAGCGGTGACATATGGTAACCTAGAAATTATGTTGGCTTGTCGATTGGACCGCATAATTTGAGAACATTTTCCGCTATCATCAAGAGCATCGGCGCGGGAATTTATAGTTCGATTTAGTTCCACCGATGTTTTCGGCTTCACAGGAAAACAAACGCCATGTCGCTGCTCGACCCACTCTTCCATATTCTAGTACGCTGTAGCTTGAAAGCATGCTTCTACTACGCGCTTTGAGTTGGTTTATTCTCTGTTTCATCGTGGTTTTGAAGTGTGCTGCCATATTCCATTATTCCCACTAAATTCAGATATGCCTGCTCCAAAATGAAATTTACCCTGATCCAAGTTGTTCCAAAATGCAATTTTACTTGCTCCAAAAATTGCTCCGAGATGACTTTGGGCAGTCCCACCCCTGTATGTGGGCCAGTCGATCTGGGCAACATTTTAAAGTATGTGGTTTAATCACAGACAACTGAAATTATTAATGCGACTACTCGAAAGAAACAGCTTAACTGGAAATTCTGCTGATTCTGTGAGGTCGCAGAAATCTGCTTTCCTTTCTTCCTCCTCCCACCCCTTTGAAAAAAAAAAATCACAGGTGCTGCCTTACAAAATTAAACCTACGCAGTCAGTCAGAAGGGTTAGATCGCTATATATAGTGAGCTCACCTTGATGCAAGATAGTAAGCATTTGCTTGTTTGTGACTGTGCTGATTCTTTCCTTGTTTGTCCTCCTCGCAGCAAGACGCGGGTGCCTGGCCGCAAGAAGCAGTACTCCAAGGTGCGGGCCATCTGGGGCAAGGTGACGCGCGCTCACGGCAACAGCGGCATCGTGCGTGCCAAGTTCCGACGCAACCTCCCCGCAGCCGCCATGGGACGGCGGGTGCGCATCATGCTCTATCCGTCTCGCATCTAGGCGACAATAAACAAGGATCATCTCAGCCCCGCGGTCTCTTGCTTTGCCTTGTGTTCACTGGTTGAGCGATTGGGGCCTCGCTTGACGACAACCCGGAAAAATTGAACTTAAGACTGCTGTCCCGCACCAAGAGTGCTTCTCATTGATCTGGGAAGCAGCCAGAGTGTCTGCCATTTTCCATAGAAAGATGTGATGCCATCTTCGATCGGGACTTCTCTCGTTGGACCTGCGCTCCAGGGGCGTAGCCAGGGGGGCGGGGGGTTGGGGGGGTTCAACCCCCCCCCCCCCCGAAATTTTTTCCGCAACCCCCCCCACTTACCCACCCTTTGTTCTCGTCGCTTCGCTCTGACATAATTCATGAAACCGGTGCTACTATCACAATTTCATCCCTCCATGGGCGCTTCCGTTTGGGTTGCTAATTTACAGCGAATCATGTCTGCATATGGAAAAAACTGTCACGGTGTTTGTCAAGGCTTTGACACTGTAAAGTTTTGGGCGAGAATGTGGCGGCCGCATTCTGAAGCAACAAATGCGGCAGCCGCATTTTAGATGATGGCGAAAACGCTCGAGGCCCGTTTACTTAGATTTAGGCGCACGTTGAAGTATAAACCGCATTCACGCGAATTTGCGCGCGACAAGCGACGCGATGGAGATGGCTGTCGCGGTCTGTCGTCGCCTACAAGTCGTACCGCATGCGAGCGACGACTTTGAGCGACGTCTCCCCTGTGTTGCCGGCATGAGGGCAGTGAATACTCGCCGAAACTGGCGTGACGCTTGCTTTATTAATTTAAGTTGATGTGTTTTAGTGTAAAGAGCAGCATAAATATTTCTAAAGGTCTTGCACTACGTTATTATCCTTGCACGTATCAAAATCAAGTCGTTTGCTCGTTCCGTGCGACAATCGGTAGTGCTTGACTGACAGTTCCGGCTTCGCGCTATTGGCTAGTCGCTCATAACACTTCCGGGCGACGAGCGACGAATTCTAGATTTCTAGAACCGAGCGATTGAGCGAAAAGACCGAGCGATCTGTTCGCGCGACGGCCCGTTTCGTCGCTCGAAGCCGTCGCTCGTCGCCGTCGCGCACAAAATCGCATGAATGCGGTTTGGGCTTGAAGACCCCAGGTGGTCGAAATCTCCGGTATACATTTCCGCCGCTTCCCTTCAGGTGCCGGTTAGGCCGTGCTCGCGCAGGATCTTAGGCTACGTTCACACGGTCTCGAAGCTGTCGGAAGCGGCATAATCTTGCAAAAATCCGCCCGCCTAGGCGGCAAAACAGGCAGAAAAACAGGCTGCGAGCCAAATCGGTCTCGAGCCGATTTTATTGCCATGGCGAAGCGGAAACGCGGCGGAAAGTCGTTCCGCTTCACTGGAAGCTACACTAGCATCTAAACAACCGGTCGTAAAATTGAACATGGCACCAAAAGTAGGCTGTAAAGGCTCATTCACACCGGCGACTGACAGTGGTCGCAAAGCGACCAGTCGCAAATGGTCGCTTTTCTCGAAAAGCGACCATTTTGGGCTAGTCGCTCACTGCGCGATTTTTCAGTCGCGCGACCGTGGTTGCAAAGCTGCTCAGCCAATCAGCGCCGCGCCGAAAGTGATGTGTGTCGTCGTCCACGCCAAATGCAATGTCAGCGTCACGATATGCAGGCTACAGGCCGGTAATTGGTGTCTTGTGATTCTGGTACGCAGCAGTTGCATCAACGTGTCGAATGTACGCGGTCGCATTCGCTGGAAGCTAAACAGCAGGAAAAGAAAGCACAACATAAACCCTTTTTCCAGCTGCCGTTCGTTGGATGAGCAGGCCACCCAAAGGTGAACAGCGGGTGAATAGCTTCGCTTTAATATTATGCACCGAATAACACGCAATGCGAACTAGAAATTACAACTTGCTCTCGATAATACTCGTTGTCGTGCGCACAAAGTTCGGGCAGGAGGCGGCTTGCGTGGCCGGTCACTTCACGCGAGCGGAGGCACGGGCGCACCCACGAGCGTCGCGTTTTCTTCGGAGGCTTCCGCGCTGCCACAGCAGAGCACATCAGCACAGGGACGACGTCTTCCTGTTCGCTCGAATCAAAATCCATTGCTGTTGCCGGAACGCGAAACCAATTTACACAGTGCCAGCGAAGTGCGCGCTAACTGCGTAGATCCCTAGAATTCTCGCTGAAGAACGACGATGTCCGGAATTGCGACTTGCAGGTCGCGCTCAGCCGGGCTTGCCGGTGTGAACATCAGTCGCCTTCGGTCGCTTTTTGTTCGCGAGTCGCAAATGGTCGCGCGACCCCTTGAAGTCACCGGTGTGAATGAGCCTTAATGCTGATCGACGTGATCAAGAACCAGCCCTTGCTCTACGACAAGAGTGGCACTAAATCGTACTGTCAGCAATACTCGCGATAGTATTCAACATCGCGCGACCGGAGGTGCGGCAACGAAGCCTTGGCGTGACACAACTTCTCGCGCTTTTGCAAAGCCAGGCGAACCCACCACCGCCGTTTCCGAGGTGGCCGCGTCTTCCGTTTATTCATTGTCCATTTCTAGAAAACAAGTAGATAGAAGTAAAAAGCCATTTCTTCTTCCACTTTCACGGCAGACAATAGTTAGGCAGATTCCTCGTTGGCGCTCCATAATTCTCCTCGCACGTGTACGGTATGTTGCAGAAGTCGCGAGGTGCTTTTCTCGTCGCGACGATAGATTGGGAGCGTAGGTCTCGCGTAGGACGCGCAGGCTTTGGCGAGCCCCAACACAAGGGCCAGCCCGGGTTTTAGCTGTGGTGTTCCCGTTGCCCCTTTGGTGTCCTGGAGGCGCCGACAATACGAAATGATGAAATGTTATTACAACTTGTAAATAAAAGCTATTAAAGAAATATCACCAACCTGTGACTCAGCGCTACCGCGCCCGTGTGAGGAGAATTACGGAACGCCAACGAGGAATTTACCGAAGGTCGCAGATGACACGCGAAGTTGCGTAAAATGATCACTTTTGATGACGGTACGTGGGTCAAAGAATGAACATACCGCTCGAAATAATGTGATAATGAGCGCCACCACGCCGACAAACGTACGCAGACGAGATGGATCTGGACGAAAACGGCAGCGGCGGCCGCGGCGGTAGCAAAACAAATGTGAACAACTTGGACAGGCGCGGAAAAAATTTTCCGGCCGCTTTGACCTTTCCGCCCGCTTTGGCCTTTCCGCCCGCTTGCCGCTTCCCAAGTGTGAACGTATAGGCTTAGTCTGCGCGAGAAACTTCTATTGTTTGCGATTGCGCCCCTACGGAAGGCTGGTAATTACTGTTGTGTTGTCGAATCCCAAACCAGCAATTACGGAAGGCTGGTAGTTGCTGTTTTGTTGTGGAATCCCAAACCAGCAATGTACACACGGAGGGATTGATGACAGCAGTGAAATTCCACCGACTCGCAACAGAATGCACGAAACAGACAGCCGACAAGCATGAATTACTGCTGTGCGCAGTACAGCGTAAGTAAATTCTTGTTGCAGGCGCTGACAGTTCTCGTCGGAGTTCACGCGTCCTGAGAAATTCATTATGTGCACTATGCACGGAACAAGACCGGAGTTCATTCCTGCATCACTAGTACACCAATCAGTCGAGATTCTGTGAGGTGCAAGGCCGCTTCCTGTTTGCACCGGCGTAAGTGAAGCTGAAATGAGTTGCACGCACTACTTAAAATGCGTACACATGCCATATCTATGCTGTGCGGTGAAATATTCTGTACAATTCTGAATCTGTTGACGTAAAGGCAAATGACGGCTGCAGGCTCGCACACAGCGGAAGACACAGCGGCCCATGCACTTGCCGCAGGAAATGCAACCCTCTCGTATGAGGGAGCAGAGCGACGAAAGCTTCGAAAAAAAAAAAAAAAAAAGTCGCGTTTTTTCGCGTATTTAAGTTTTCTGGCGCAAAGACGCAGCGAACAAGCTATTGCTGTGGGAGTAGGTATAGCCTGGTCACACGTGCATTTTCACGCGTATAGCAGTCCTTGACTTGTGAAACTCACTTCACCCCGACGAGGACGACGCCATCTACGCTTAACGGAAATTAACAATTAATGATCTCTTCTCCGATCGCACGGGTCGTCTCAATGATGCGTTTTCGAAGACTGGTCCATTCAGTGGCGCGTTGAGAGACCGTTGCTCCAAAAGCCCACTGTACCTGTCGTACTTACTGTATTTACTGAGCTTACTTAACTTTTTACTTAATTTCTTCACACGCACACGCGAGGGGGGGGGGGGGGGGGGGGTCCCATGTCGTTGATATACATGTGTAGACTCTGCTTCAACTACCGATATTTATTATCGATCACGTGACGTAGAGGAAAGCAGAAGCTTGCCCCCCCCCCCCCCCCCCCCCCCCCCGAAAAAAATTTCTGGCTACGCCCCTGCTGCGCTCAACCCTGACCCATAACACCAGTCTTGTACACATTACAGAAAAAAAGTAACGGATTACACTTACAGTTATTTCTTTTAAAAACGTGGCATTGCAATTACAGGTACCGGCTGTGCAGGTACTATGCGCTTACGTTAACTCGGTCGGGCTTCATTAACAGCCCGTATGCATGCCTGCACCATCTTCCTAAATGCATGAGGGTAGTCTTTACAGTGGAGGAAAGAGGTTTTAGCTCCCCTTTTATTCAGCCCACCTGAAATCCGTGCACCCTACCAAGTACGCAATGCTTATGTCGTCAGTGGGAAGTAGCCCTCAATTCGCCACCGAGCCAAATGAACGGGTGGTGCGTTTGCAGGTGTGTTGTGTCGTTTTGTAATCGAAGTTTACTGCGCCCAGTTTGCATTGGGGACATGGCCTTTTACAAATGCGAAATCAACCTAGTTCGCTGGACATGAAACATCAAGGGAGTGCGAAGCTGAGCTGCAGTTCCTCAAAAATTGGAATTTCAACCATTCAGGTGTGTAACCTTGCAAGTTTGAAAACGAAGTATTGGGCAACTAAATAATGCACATTTTGAGAGGACCTACACAAAAACTTGGGGAGGGGAGTGTCCCACGGTAGGAACCCTAGCAGCATAATTTTCCGGACACTTAAATGACTTGTGCAGACCAGTAATCATTGACCCATGCCTTGTGCCTAATTGACAGGCACCAAAGGACAAAATGTTTGGTAAGAGCTAAACCCAGAATACCATTGTTGTAAACGGGAGGTAAAGTTCTGCGCAGGGAGGAGAAGCGGTGAAATGGCTGATAGTTTCTGGTTCATTACAAAAAGAGCAGAGGTTAGTTATCGGTAAGCCAGATCTATGAAGGTAAAATTTTAAGTAGGTGTTACGATGTGGTTTGGGGAGCAGGCTTAATTGTGCGAGTCAGACGTCTCCGAGGGCAGCAAGGAAGAAACGGCTTCAATCGCAGCACACAAACAAAATGTAGGGTATAGGGGCAAGCGTGACTAAGCGTCCCTACAAAGCGTTGAGATTGACTACCACAGTGCACTCGCAGTTTGGCTGGTGTTGCATCGCTTGATGAACTGCACGAGCGGAGACTGAAGGCGAGCTCTCGCACACTGGTTCGGCGGCTGGTTGGCGGGAGCCGTGTCGTGAAGAGGTCCCCTCGTGCGTCGACGCTCGACCGGGTCCCTCCGACAGCTGGTGGATGCGTCGCCCGACGAACTGCATGAGTAGAGACGGCAGACGAGATGTCGCAGACTCTTGTTGGTCTACTGGGTGACGGGAGCAGAAGACCTGTCGTTGAGGAGTCCGCTCGTGCGTTGGCACTCGACCGGGTCCCTCTGACAGCTGTTGGCCTCCCGAACGTTAGCGTCCGACCCAAGGCAACGCGTCTTTCTTGCTCCGCTTCTGCGCCCACAACACAACTAGCTCTCTCGCTCTGGGACCGCCATCTCTGCACTCAGCAGGACCCTCCGGGCCCCGAGTATCACTACGCAGGCAGGGAGAACTCTGAACTGGACGCTCCTTTCCAATTACACGACCTCCGTGCCGCTCTTATCCAAAATGAGGCAGGGCACGGCTCCCGAGCGAGACAAACTCGCCGTAAAATTCCTAGCAAACCTACCCGATACTCCACACCAGTTGCTTTTCGAATAGATCAATGCCATCTGGTCCGGAGAAACACACTTCCCCCTAGATTGGAAAGGTCTCTAGTAACCTTCATACCAAAGGCAGGGAAACCCATCAACACAGAACCTTAGACCCATTTCTCTTCCTGCGGGGGGAAGCTAATGGAAACTATGGTCGGGGGTTGTCTCTCCTCCTACTTGGAAGAGCGTAACACATTCGCCGACTCCATGTATGGCTTCAGACCCAAGAAATCTGCGCACAACATACTCCTACAACCAGTAGCGCACCCATGATCTCTGCCAGGGGGGGGGTTGACAGTTTGCGAATACCATCTAAACAGCACTAATTTCGATTTCTTCACGGGAAATTGTCCAAAAATGCGCTTTTTGCGAGTGTGCAGACGATTGCGCATCTTACATCTTAGTTGCAGTACTCAAATGCGTAAGGAAAGAAAAGGGGTTAAACAAAAGGGGCGGGTTAAGTCGGCCTCAGGGCGGGGGGGTTACAACCCCCGAATCCCCCCCCCCCCCCCCCCGTCGGTGCGCCACTGCCTACAACTACACCACGAAGTATTCACTCCCATAGTACACCCCCACAACGACAAGGTCATTCTAGCGCTTGACCTTAAGGCTCGGAGCCTTCGATAACGTACAAAGTCGTCCTAGCTCACCTGAGTGCCACTGACTGTGGTGAGCGCGCTTTCAATTCTATCCGAAATTTTCTCACTGACAGCTGCGTAGATTCGCATCCAAGATCGGGAATACGGCCTTTACCAAATGGTCACGCGAGGCACACCACATGGCGCTGTGTTGTCGCCTCTTCTTTTAAGCGAAGCTTTATAGGCTCTCACGTTTCGGCGGTGGTGGTGGCGGTGTCACGCTGAAAAGTGGGTCGATTCTGGCGATAGTGCAGAAACGGTCCAAGCTTATTGGCACATACCACAGGGGTGCAACAGCTGCGCCAATACATGGCTTGCACGTGACGTCACGTCCACCCCAATCATGCGCCGACGTCCACGCTGGCGACCCATTCTTCGTTTCGCAGCTGTCCGTCCGTGCGGTCCGTACCGTCAAGTGCCTTGCCTGTGACGCCTGACCGCTCCATACGCTGTGATTTGTTTTCTTATCCTTTCGGGAACGATGTCTCCTCCCCAGAGGAGGGAGCCATTCAGTGCAGGCTATTACTCTGAACTTGTGGGATCGGTGCGCGTACGCTATGAAGAAAAGGTGCAAATGTGCGACGGTATGGACCCGTACACGCTGCGACCGGGCGTCGACATGAATCGACGCCCGGTCGCAGCGATGGACGTGAATGTGTTCCCTGATGTGACCCACGGGGATATCGTAAGCTATCTAGTTTACTCCTCCAGCTTTGTGACGTTGGAAGAAATGATAGCTTTTAAATCAATGGAAGCACACAACTATTTCACCAGCGGTTGGGTGAGAAGCCTGTCTGCAAGGCGTCTACTACGAGACGAAAAGGTGCTTCTCCTCGGAGAGGTGAGCTCAAGAACCTTTTCTGGCACGTTTCTCGAAAAATAGCCTGCCATTGTTGTGATTTACGCGGAGTGAAAAATAAATCGTGCATCTGGATGTGGTGGCACCGTTTTTAGATGACGGGCAAACTTCAAAGACGCCCGCGTACCAAAATTTACCGAGCATGTCAGCAAACGCTACAAGGTTCAAATTCCGCCCCGATTAGTCTGATTTTCACTGTAAAAATACAGTAAGGAAGATAAACAATGCCTGTTCTTTTACACTGCTCTGTTCGCGGCCAGGTTATCTGGTGTGCATACGCCCGTTTTCCTCTGCTGTCGCTTTCTCTGCCGTCGTTGCTCACTGCGCTCGTAGCGATCCGCATCTACTTGCCTAATGCTGTAGCCGAGATGCAGCGACGGAGCCCAGTCAGGGTTCGTGCTATCGAAAAAATCGGATGGCGTCCCTGCGAATCAAAAACATTCACTTCTTCAGAGTGTAGTCCTTGTTTCCCACATTTTCGCGAACACAAGTCCAGCAATCTGGGACATCGACTACTGCGGCGAAGCCGACCCTGGGGCGATGCGGTTGGCGTAACTCTATGGGAAGCATTTTTAAAAAATCGATTACTGAGCAATGGCTCGTTTTTCACGATTTGCACTTTAGGCACTAAATCCCGACAACGTCCTCACGGTATATGTCGAGTGTAGTCTAATTCCACTGGCTGGATTTTTTTCCTGGGGCACTTTTGTAGACCCATTGAAAATGCATCGGGTACTTTTTAAAATGTAGTTTGCAGCACAGTAAAAACTCATCCGCTAATTGCACTCTAGTGGCACATACTTTAGGTCTCTCTATATATGTAGGTCCAGTTTGGTTTTAATCCGCTGGCTGAATTTTTTTCCTGGGGCGCTTTTGTTTGGCTACTATGCGGCAAAGCATCTCTACAGGGGCAAAAGATTCGTTTGCCGTGGAATTGATGGGAAAGAGCTTGCGGACCATGTCAAAAATGGACACGAATGTGCAGCTGTGATGCATATTTGCGCCATGACGTATAAGAAAAGATGATGGTATTAGATTCTGCAAGAAGGAGCGGGCCAAATGGCTTTATGGAGTGCCATCGAAGCGCGAAGCCTGGTTGCGCGCCCCCCTTTTTCTCAAGTTTCGGTGCATGGTAATGTGTTTCATTTGGTATTTAGAAAGATAAGGTGCTTAGACAGATTTAGTATTAGGCAAATTTTTGACACAAAGGACATCGCCAAATAAAGCACTTGTTACGTGTGTTTACGTGTTACTTGTTAGGTGTTTACTTAATTTGTTACGTGTGTTACGTGTGTTTAGTGCAATGTGCCGACAATGCGAAGGTTTGAATATTATCAGTGTAAAAACAAATTGAAAGGAAAAACTCATGATCTATAGTGCGCGCGACGGAACGAAATAAAGAGGAAAAGATAGTCCCCGTGTTACAGCGAAAATCAGCAGCTTCGTCTCGTTTAATAAACCATCCCGTTTTAGATTTAAATGCATAAGCATTTCTATGCCTACCAAATGAGAAATTTGTCCGTCCGTCACGTAAGACGAATGCAATGGCTCATAACCACGTAAGGCAGAGGCTACAAGCGCTCAGCGAAGTGAAGCGAACAGCGCATACATTCATTCAGATCACCCATACAATACACAGAACAGCACACGTTTCAATAAAGAACAAGTTCAAAACAAGCATCCGAACCATGAATAAACATTGCATGCTCCCTCAGCAATTGTAGTGGTGGTTTTGTAACAGCTTAGCTGGACATCCAGGTTGATAAGGACCGATAATAGTTCATAAGGGTCGGATCGTGTTCGATAAGGTTGATAACGACCGATGAGGGTTTATAAGGGTTTAAGCTGGTCGAATCAAGTTTCATAACATTGATGATGACACCGGGCAGCGTGGGGATTAGCAAGCGGCACAATGCTTGTGCATACTTAGGCAACTCCCAGAGGAGGTTCTGCGTGATTTCGTTTTTCAGTTCGGAAGTATAACTAAAATCATGCGTGCCTGTTAAGTGTACGCAAATCTCGCACGTTATACGCGAAGGTAAGGTTGTGAAGGTTTGAGAAAGTGGAGCCGCAACCACTGAACTACACCGGGTCAATTGTTGTAAGGCCTGTTGTGAGCCACACGATTGCTTAGCTGAGCAAATTGGTAATCTCTTGAGAATACTTCTCGGAGCCCCGCTTTGTCGGGAATATTTCCTCTCGTAAGGTGACTCTTACAATGTCCTCGTAGCGCAGCAAAACACTGGTCTGACGATCGTTTGGACATGACTAACCTGATTCCGGGCTTTTAAATGCAGTCGCACCAAATCGCTTGGAAATACGAAGGAAACATACAATGCGTTTGTTTCTCCACAGACTCAGTCGTACTGTGGGGAAACTAGCTTCTAGTTTATGGCAGCGGTATTTCCCGTACACAACTTTTTTTTTTATTATTGTGAAAGCAGTTATATGTACGCTCCAGGCGCATTTACGCCGACGTCATCCGCGTCGCCTTCGCTGTCGCCGCGATGTTCCGTGTGAAGTCCGACTGCGATAACATCGCGGCCGGATGCCGTATGTTGCCGGTGCGAGTGGAAGCGTGGCAGATTCATCTTAGAAGCCTGGTGGCTCAATCTCGAAGGTTATGAAAAACGGCGCACAACAATGCCTCAAGCAAGCACGTCTCGCTGTATATTGTGTGTATTACACGGACAAACAGGTGCACGCAGAACATCAACTCACCACTCTCGGGTTGCACTAAAGGCTGAAGAAATTAAACATTCACTGTTAAGATCACCGTGTACTATCGTCAGTCAAAGCAAACAGCAGAGAAAGCTTCGCTTACTCTGCTTACCACACTGAGTCAGATCCACATAATTTTATTGCGATTGCAAATATATGGACACTCCAGGCACATTTCCGCCGTCGTCGTCGCCGTGATGTTTCGTATAATGTCCAAGTGCGATAACATCGTGGCTGCGCGCCGTATGGTATGGGTAAAGTGAAAGCGTGAGAGGCTGAGCAAAGAATGGTTGCTCAGTCTCGCGTGCGCAAGGGAGGAAGGCGGGGAAAAAGCGCGCCGTCTTCCATCGCGCACAAGGCCGCAGTGAAAGTGGGGGACGTTTTACTCCCGTGGCGGCTACGTATGAGGCGACTGAGCGCGGCCGCGCGGCCCCGCGGCCCCGATCTAGAAAGCGATCTGCGCTGGGTACAAAGTCTAGGCGGGCCGATGGCTGGCACCCTATAACGTAAAACTATTGCAAACTGTTTTCCTTCTAATCACCTGATGTCCAATTTACGTAACCTCCAACGCAAGCATCGGGCGGTGACTCGCAGCGTTGTTTGAGAAGGCTATTGAAACGCTCTCCTATTTTATAGGAGGTCACTGTTGTTTGCTTTCAGAAGGAATAGCATTGCCTAACTTAACATATATATCTTACCTGATTGGCTGACCAAGGGCGATGAGCACGCAGAAGTGGAGGGGGTAACGTGGGGCCGGGCTAGCGCAGTGAAAGTAGATAACCTGATGAGCAGGGTGTGGCCGGCGTCTGCGTTTGCCCTGCTTCTTCTTACTTAGCTTTCGGTGTCTGCTATAAAATCACGTCGGCGTGCAACGGAAACGTAACAATGCAGCTAAAACGAATCTTCAGTGAAGAAAATTTGACATAGCGATGTCGTTTTCGTGCTGAAAGGACTCGACAACCATATAATGTCACGCAAAATTTTTAATATAGGCAAATAAATCCATTCTCCACGGCAGCTCCGACTAGCCAGTGCCAGAGCGACCGGCGGGTACCCATCTTCTATTCATGTCGGAACGGGGCAGCTGTCCGGCTATTAAAAAGAAAATGAAGTTTTGATCGGCGTAATAATGCGTATTTAATGCGTATACACGGCACTTTGAGGCAGTGATTTTTCGCGGTTTTTGGACGTCAGGTGACAGACAGGCGAAGTGGACGCAGCCCGAAAACTTTTGAACAATTGCGGATGGCTGATGCTAAAAAGGCATAGAATCGAAAAATAATATTTTTGTTCGGTCTCACATGCATAATTAGTGTGCACATGTCATATAAGAGTGAGTAACTCTCGCGGTTTTTTAACAGAGGAGCTGTTTAAGCCGAGCGTAGTCCGTAACCTGCGAACAGAAATTGTGGGCATATCCTGGCGGTAGTGCAGAAAGGGTACAAGCGCAATGACACACACCTCTGTGAACTGGCGAAGCTGAGCCTGGTTAAGTCTAGCTAAGCATGGTTGGGACTACTTAAGCTTAGTCTGTCATCGATAGACAATCGATAGTCAACCAGCAGCTAATCGATAATCGATAAATGATCAATAAATTCCGGAAAATGCTGGAAATGACTTGGTAGTGCTTAGCCTAGCCCAAAAGCCATGCCAAGCTAGGTGCCCATCAGCTACGCTTTCTCTGTAGCATTGCGCCTCCCGTGAAAGCTACGCTAATATTTTTCCTTTACGTTGCGTGAAATACAAGTGAAGTTGGGCAATCATGGAGGCCTGATTGCAAAAATAGAATAGAAGCAGTTTGGAATAGCTTTTCGTTAAGGTGCCCCTGATGCCTTCGTGTGTGGTGTATTCTCGGCGCAATTAGTTCGCGTTGAAGCTAGAAGTAGCACGATGGACAATTCGCTCGCTGTTGCTGCCGCTCTACCCCACGCCATCGTTTTGACAGCGAGTGTCCGCGCTTATCGAGAGAGATGTGCTCGTTTGTGATTGTGCACGCGTGACAACGTGCAGGTTAATTTAGTTAGTAAGCGAATGTTTACAGCCGTTTATGCAGCTGATAAAACGACTAACCTTAGTTTGCACAGCTGTCTAATAAATTTCTGTCGCAATCAGTGATTCGTCTGTCGGGCGAAATTGACCTTATTTTTAATATTATTGTAGTTAATATTATTATTACTTATTACGCTCAAGCCAGGCGCAATACACATACAAGTTTCCAATACAGGCGCAGTTCTGTCTTCTTGCGACTGAGTGCCGATAATTTTTTTCGAGCAAATGGGGCACAGCGTGTCGTTTACAAAAAGCAGCCTGGTGTCTGCCACTGCGGATACGGTGGCATAGACATGTTGTAAATCCGGTTTTCTATTGGATGGCGCATATCAGCACGCAGAAAGAGAATTTCGGGTGGTGGGTCGATTCCTTGTTGGAAAAATGGATATATTCTCTCGGGCAAGCCGTAGCTTTAAAAGTGAATCCAAAGTACAAGTGCCCAAAAATGGTAGTATTAGGTAGTGTGCGCTCTTTCCCGTCTCTTGTTGCTTTCTTCCTGTTTGTTTTGGGCAGCGTCTAAATACATTAACATAACATCACTGTCTCGTTCGACGGAAACACCTAAACATTTTTGCAGTAGGTAGAGTCATTGCGTTCGGCGTTCTTGGAAGTAGTCCCCTTCCGAGGTGATCAAAAAGCACAGTGCTACTTCATCTTTCTTTTCCTTTTATTAAACGTGCGACATTTAACGGTAGTGCGCGAAGGCGAGTATTACAAGCTTTTGCGCTGTAGTCGTTTTTTATTGAAAGTTGCACACGTGGCTCCACTCTCGTGCGGCCGAGACGTGGACTGTCAGAGTATGGTCATTTATCGGACAATGTCAGGGCTATTACTTTTGTTTTCTCGCCAAAAAACCGTCCCACCCCCCTAGTCGGTCAAATAACAGTCATAATCTTACCACAAACAAGACAAATTGGCTTTGTGCTTTTGAAAGCGGATAGTGATAGTCTATCAACTCTCTGTCTTTGGATCTTAGCACTTGCTTTCTTTCAAACCCATGCTGCCCTAGAAAAAAGTCGGCAGAATTTTTTTTCTGGTTACAATAAGCATTCTCAATAGGAAGTTAACATTTTCGACAGTGTTCGTCTTCTCCCGCAGTGCGACGTGTGTGGTGGCGTTGTGTAGAGATTCGGGGAAAAAAAACGGTCAAATACGATATTGAGCAGCTGACTGCTGCACTCTCGTTAAATGCTAAACGCTTTTATTGCGATAGCAATTATATGGACACTCAAAAGCAGATTTCTGCCGTCGGCGTCGCCGTCGCCGTCGCCGTGAGGTTCCGTATGACGTCATTTGGAGAAGAAATCGTCGCCGCGCGCCGATCGCTGTATGTGCGAGTGAAAGGGCGCGAGGGGCGCGTCTTTCACGGGGAGTGAATGCACGGCGGAGAACAAACGCGCGTTCTGCGCCGTGCTCGCTTAAGGGCTGCAGAAGTAGGCGTCTCTGTTCTCCTTCACAATCACCATGTATGTAGAGCAAACGCGCCTTCTTCCAACGAGCGAGAGGCCGTGGGGGAGGGGGAGGGAAGGGAGGCGACGTTTAGCTGCGGCATGAAGTGCCTATTTATATCAGAGGCTCCGGCGACAGTCACCAACGCCGCACGCATTTTGAGCGAACGCGGGCAAAACGCCGATGGCGTCGACAACAGTTCTGCGTGTTGTTGCTACCAAAGCCGCTCACCTTACTTCGTATGACATTGCTGTGTTGCTATCGCATTCATTGCTTCGCCCTTAGGGCGAAACTGTGACATTTTTTTGGGTGGCATGACACCATTTACACACCCTTACGTTGTCATTTTCTTGGCACATGAAAAATTTGTGCTCTTCAAATGTGTTCTATGGTGTAAGTGCTTCATTGTTTTGCTTCTTTTATTTAATGTACTGAGCTTGAAAATGCCGCTAGTCAGGCATAATAGAGCACAGAGAAAAGGCCCAACTGCACGCGGCATAGTCTTATCCTCACAATAAATTCGCTAACGAGACAAATCATGAATCCAACTACAAAATGATATCTCGCACCAAAGGAATGTGGGAAAAACCACTAGGACACACTAAGTTCGACAATATTATTGTTAACAGGTGATTCAAGGGTGACGCAAGGCGACAACTGTTGCATATGACGGCGTGCATACGACTAGACCATCAATAGAATAACATGACTTTAGTGAACCAAGAACCAATATGCAAGCCATGCGGTAAAACTTTATTATAGGAACACATTTTCAGCATTGTTCGTACAACTCAACGCTTGAAGCCTGTGTATATTTGCGGTGGTACGTATATGTTTTATTGCTGCATGGCCCACTTTGGTTATTAGCCTGCGTAACACCGTGACTAAATTTCGCCTCATCGCACGCACATTTAAGCCTTCTTGAAAACAGAACCAGGACGATTCAGTCACTGGAACAGCCTTTCATTTATTTATCATACAGTCCCATATTTGCTTGAGGAGGATTATAGCGGGGAGGATGTATACACGCATTAAAACTTTTTTGAAGGTAACATTATAAGAAGTGATACCCAAACCAAAACCAGATCTAAAACAGAGAAACAAAGCACCAGGGGCCGAATTCACAAAGCTTTTCGATCGTAAGTGCTGCACCACGATTCACTGACACCTGCTTCTGCGAACAGGTTTAGCGTGAGAACGTTTTTGTGAATTCGGCCCCAGTATGTAGCATACAAAAAATTATGGTGAGGCATTAAAAACAAAATAAAAGAAAAGCCTCGTAGTTACCATGAGCCTAAAAGAAAAAGATTTTGAAATTAAAGGCGTGTAAAATTGTTATACATTACCAGGAATTTGGGACATCGCCGAACAGCGCCTCTAGCGGCCGCCTCTGACAACATACGCGTTTTCTACGGGAGAGCGTCGTTTTTTTCCAAATAAGTAATCATAGAAGCCATGTTTTAAAATATTCCCGTGGAAATAGGCTCTTGGCGCTTAGCCCGAAATAACATGCAAGTGGTACCATTACTTACGGCAGAAAACTCGTTCCAAATTGCGGGTGAAGTTTCAGTTATGGGAATCTATTGAAAAGCCAAAATTTTGGAGGCTTTTTTGGCCAGTAAAAAGCAATTTGCGATGAACCTATTGCATTGACTGACGTATTCCTGGGGATTTATCAACTTCAATGATTTATCAACTTCAATGATTCAGCTTTCAGCTAGTTGCAGCAGCAGTTCTTGAAACGGCAAAGTCGTTCCAAAATCGCAGTTTTCATAACAAGGTCGCGGAATTTATTGTGGTACATATATAAACCTAGTTTTCGCCAACAGCAGCGCTTCGAAGCGGTAGCCGAGCGTGTTGAGCGACCACAGATCAAGATCGCTGATAACCACGATCGCGAGTTCGCAGGTTCGAAGCCAGCTGTGCCGCGCTTCCTCTTATCACTTTGTCGCTGTTTAGTTTGGCAGTTTTCCCCCCGATGGCATATTCCGAAATGCAGGACATTTGGTTACGGTTCTTGTTTAGTTTTTTCTACTGTACCAACGTCTTCCTAAAAAAATAGCTGGCTGGTTTAGAGAACATGCGAACGTGTTTCCAATCATCTTTGGCACTTTAGGTATATTGTATTTTGGAAAATAAACCCAGGTAACGTGTTTTGAAAGTACATTTCTTTCTTAAGGTGAATATTTATGAAGACATTACTAAGAAATATTTTGCCTTTTCAGCTACGTCTTGGGAAAGGCGTGTTTTGTGCAACTCTTGTGCGGCTTGAAACGTGCCGCAAAAATAAATAGCGCCCAGTGTGTGCAATTAAAAGACACAGAAGTAGAAAAGTTGGCTGCAGCCCCAGACGTAGTATTTTTTACAAAGGAATACAGTTGAAGCTATTTGACTGAGTGTATTTGCATTATATCAAAGCAGAATTTTTGCGTATACCTGACCTTCAGTGCAAATGAAGGATATCCGAATTATTGCACAAGCGTGTTTGCTTAGTACAAACCAGTACCTCGAAACATAAACATTCTACCCTCAATATGCAGCGCACGTGTCCTATCATTTGAACCATTCCCATATACCTTCACAAAATTCCAGAAATACTAAAAGTCTATATCCTTTTACCCTTTTACCACAACTTACGCAGAGGAGTATTGGAAATTATGCGAAAAGACTCTGGGACGTGTTAATGTAGCCTGTCGTGAAAAAATAGAGAACGACTCCAATCACAGACCACACCCTTTTTGAATTATGCCCACAAAGTTGTGCAAGAAGACACTGTTTTCAGCTACAAATACCGAAGTTGCCATATAGCATTCTGCTGTTCTGTTCTTGACTAACTCTATTGCTGAATCAGGTCACAGCACCATGATATGATTACTGGTGCAATTCTTTAGTAATTATGTGCAAATATTCTCCTACCCTAAATTTAACATGTTTGAATAATTGAAGAAACATGAGAAAGGACCGTGATGGTTTGCAGAAATGTTCCGTTATTATAATCGTTCATGACTCATACCGGTACGGTCGTTTTGTCATGATCACGCCAGCGTGCACTGAGCATCATTTATCATTTTGTCTACTGCCTATAAATAAAATACAAAAGTGTCGTTCCTTGTGTGTGAATAGCACAATGGCAGCTGAACCTTTCACATGGTCCTACTAAGCCAAACCTTCCATTTTCTGCCATGGTGCCACAGGACATGTCAATTTCACACTTGATTTTCGCCCTTTCAGTTTCCTAGAAAGCATAGGGAGGTACACAAGACGAACAGGCGAAATTTTGAAGTAGTCCTGAGATTTGAGTAAAATTTCATAGGCAATGTTATTATCCTTTATTTGTTTACAAATTTATTACACCTCATTGGTGATAATAATGACACTACATAGTAGTTCAGCTCTTATACTTAATACATCATGTCTGAGATGGCTGTCCTGAAAATTAACCAGGTGTAAGCATTGCATGACGTTGCCTGGAAGGCCATTCATTAAAACATGTGCAGAATAAAGAAAATACAGGTGTTCAATGGCACAGTCACCGTCAAAAGTTTACGCGGCCGAGATTCTGCGAATAAGTTCATTTTCAACGCAGCCACGCCCACAGCCAGTAAAAGTATGCAAAACTTTTGTTTACTCTAGACTAGTATACGCTGTAAATCCGAATGCCACGATGCGTGCCTCAGGCGGAGAAATATAATATTTTTTCAGCTTGAGGCATGCGAAAGCTTTGGACGCTGACTATACGTTCTGAAGGCCAGGCTGCTTTTTAGCTTATACGTGATGACAAGCGCCGAGCTCTTGATGATGGAATATTAGAGCGTAGAATTGTAGAACTTGTGCAAGGTCAGGTGACTTCACGACGCAAACCTAGCGATAGAAGCTCAGCATGCTTTTTGTTTATTAACACTGATGATAAATGAATAGTCAGAGTAAATTAATGTTACTGCCCGTTTCTGGACAGACTCGAGTGTAATGCATACGTTCTATATCACTGAAGGTTCCATGCTAATTTCCTACAGGGCATTCATATTCTAATTTTGGCCTGTCTTACGCCTACCGAATCTTTAGCAATGAGAATAGGTAGGCAATTTCTTCTTGGGATGTAGCCGAGGCCATGGTAGATGTGATTAGTAATGCGGTATATGTGAGTAGGCTGACGGGATTACATGAAGTACGCCAACGTACCTAGGTTAAGTCACGGTGGAAATTACAGAGCCCTTTATTGTATATATGGTGAAGTCATGTGAGAGTGTCTCTGCTAAAAAGTTATGTTTAATATCACGACTGAGTAGCCTTCTGTTAAGCTGTTGGTAAAAATGCTCTGTACGAAGTTCAATTGTGGTTTAAACTGCAACGTTATCAGCGTTTCCAAAAGAAAGCGACTCAAGTCCATCTTTCTCGGGCGTTCATTTCACCTAGGGTACCACATCCTGACTCGTGACCTTTATATATTTAAATCTGCCCCGATGACGTTAGCATAGAGAAAGGAATTCAACAAGAGGGGACACTCCCATAGGGCCCAGCGGCCGAATTGACTGCAGTGTGCCAAGCGGTCGGTGTCGATCACCTACATCACTTCCGGTTTCGGTTTTGGGCGCGCGTATTTTGAACGTAAGCTAGCACGCCGGCGGCGCCCCCCCCCCCCCCCCCCCCTTTATTTTTTTTTCTTTTGCTCTTCGTGCAGAATCGGTTTATTATTTAGTAAAAATGATTGCGAACGATCTCGTAAAGTCCCATCGAATCTGTGCCACGTGCAATTTCAGAAAGTAGACGCAAGACCTTTTGTGCAATGAGGAAATATTTATTTTGCTCTATATAAAAGCTCGTTCCGCTCTTTTTGTGCGTTCATCCAACGTTGTGACACCAGCAGGTAAGGCAGTAGTTCCTGTATGAAGCTCCACCGGACTGCACCAGCTGAAAAAAAAAAGTAAATTACAAGCATGTTACATTTTCAAGCACGTAACAGCATGTTACAAGCATGAGTCATTTTGGTATTTAGACATAGGAATACTGCGAGGCGAAACGTGCGAAAGCGGTGAATGGGCGGCATTACAAACAAAAGCAATTCGCTTTTACATACATGGCGTAGAAAATACCCGAATCATCCCAAACATATATGAAAACATCTGATTTCCAAGCGTTCCCCCATTTCCGGGCATTATTTCCTGCACTTTGGCAGCACAAATACACGAGCGACTTCGCGTTTCCAAAACTTGGCCTCGGGCGACGTGACGGTACGCTACATACATAGATACGGACGCAACAGGCACTCAAGACAAATGCGTGGGTGCAATGCCTTTTTTCAGTCCTTTAGAAGACGTAATTTTCGAATTACAAGTTTCTGATATGTTCGTCATTCGCGCGTTCTGCCGGCGCCAGCAGCACACCCCATGTTATCACTCTTGGCAATCGCCCATCGCGTTTTCAACAGGCGTGAGTACCGAAAGAAGGTATATGTTGTTGCGGAGCCACAAAAAACGTCACAGACTTGTCCCTCTAAGATTCATTACACGCCAAACTAACTTTATCACCACGGCCGAGCTGCTTATCGCTAACTGCGTCACAGCGCGCTGTGCGGCCAGCGTGCCTCAAAAGTACCCCAGAAAGTAACGAAATTACTTTTTCAGTAATGTCTGGCGTCATAGAAAGCGGCAAAAACTTCTAGCAAGATGCACTATAGACTACACACCACGGCTGAGTTCTCGCTAACTGCGACACGGCGCCCTGTGCGGCCAGTGTGGCTCAAAAACCGAAATAAGTTACAATAGTCCCATAGGAAGCGTCGGAAACATGTCTCAGCACGATTCATTAACTCAAATTAACTGCGCCAGGATGGCCGAGCTGTTTTTCGCTAACGGCGTCTTAAGTCTCGGTCCCGTGCCGTAAGACTAATTGCGTCGTAGACTGTGAAACAAGATTTCTCACCTTGCCGTAGTCCATAGTGCAGTGGTGTCTTGTCCCAGTGCAGAAGGAACGCAAGAATACGCCGAGAGCCCAATAAACCAGGTTACAGTAAAAAAAAAAAAAAAAAAAAAAAAAAAGGAGACAGACGGGTCGCCGCGCGCGCAGCCATCCTCGCTGGCTTCGGGGGAGTGTCTGGCGGATGACGTATGTATCTGGCGCGTCATTGACCTGTGGCTAGGTAAGGCAAGGAAAATAAGTCGCAAAGCTTAAGTTCATTTATACGCAAAACGTTTTAGTTTTCGCGGCAAGTAATTAAAAAAATAAATCAATGCCTGTTAACTTAAGTTCACTTTTTTTTTTTTTTTTTTTGATGCTCGCGGCAGCTAACGTTCGGTGTCAAAAGTATAGCGTGACGCATGGTGACGTGTTTCCTGTTGCCAGTTTTTGCCGAGTGTCCCCTCTTGTTGAATTTCTTTCTCTATGACGTTAGTTACGTTGCGGAAAAAATAAATACCCTTTCTAAAGAATGAACCATCACAGCTTCCCGACAAAGCGCGGTACGTTGGCGCAAGTCGTCACGTGTGATCACGATAAGAACGACCACCCGTCGTTAAAAATGACTTGTCACTCCCCGGTTTTTCTTTTTTTTTTGGCAAGGACGCGACTAACCCGTAGTAGGGTAATCCCGACTTTGGCATGATGCTTGCGACTTTTCTGGTTCCTGACGAGCGCGTTCTTTGTGTATAATTCAGGCGCCTGGCATCGAAAGGCTTATACATCTTTAAACAGCGAAAGGCTTTCACAGTCACTTTGGTAGCTCCACGGAAAACGCGGAAAATCAGTCCACTTTCTGCATAAGCGCTCTGACCCAAGACACATATTTGCGAGAAAGGAGCTCCATTATTACCCATAGCGAGAAATGTATCCACAAATTACACCTCATTATACCGATGTGTTTATGAGCCGCACTCTGGTGCCTGTATTATGTATTATGACAAAAAATATAGTTTCTACAGTGTCAGTAGCCTAAACGTAAAACAGGAAATTGAAGTCATCACAAAGACTGTCATATATCATAAATTGCAAGAAAAAAAAACTAAAAATGTACTTCATAATACTCGCAATGCAAACTTTGATGCATGTGATTCATTTCAATTTCCTATCTTTTCCGACCGGCCGTGGTTTCTGAGTGGCTATGGTGTTGGGTTGCTGAGCACGAGATCGCGGGATCGAATCCCGGCTACGGCGGCCGCATTTCGATGGGGGCGAAATGTGAAAACACCCGTGTACTTAGATTTAGGTGCACGGTAAAGAACCCCAGGTGGTCCAAATTATTCCGGAGTCCCTAACTACAGCGTGCCTGATAATCATATCGTGGTTTTGGCACGTAAAAGCCGATAATTTAATTAAATTTTTGAAACCTAGATGTTGCTAATCGTAGTGTTTAAGGGGAAATAAACATGCACTCTTAGCGCGCGCAGAAACTTCGCCGGTTTCTAGCGAGGGATGCTTCGCGCCGTGACGCACCAGACCCCTTCATGCATCGACAGTGCAGCATGCTGCCGGCCGAAATATACGGGCGGTGGGTGAAACTCGGATGTGGCAGGGGCTGCCGTTGCAACGCGAGGATAATTGGATGTGACGGACGTTCGCGCCGAAGATTAAAAAGATTGTTGATAAAAGTTGTCGCAGTTTCACCTGAAAGGCGAAGCATCAATTGCGATAGCAAACTTGTAGAGAGCTATACGAAGTAATGATATTAGCTTTATCAGCTGTATAAACTTGGACATGCAGCAGCATCGGCAACACGCACAACTGTTGTCGACGCCATCGGCGTTTTGCCCGCGTTCGCTCAAAATGCGTGCAGCGTTGGTGACTGTTGCCGGAGCCTCTGATATAAATAGGCACTGCGTGCCGCAGCTAAACGTCGCCTCCCTTCCCTCCCCCTCCCCCACGGCCTCTCGCTCGTCGGAAGAAGGCGCGTTTGCTCTACATACATGGTGATTGTGAAGGAGAACAGAGACGCCTACTTCGGCAGCCCTTAAGCGAGCACGGCGCAGAACGCGCGTTTGTTCTCCGCCGTGCGTTCACTCCCCGTGAAAGACGCGCCCCTCGCGCCCTTTCACTCGCACATACAGCGTTCGGCGCGCGGCGACGATTTCTTCTCCAAATGACGTCATACGGAACCTCACGGCGACGGCGACGGCGACGGCAGAAATCTGCTTTTGAGTGTCCATATAATTGCTATCGCAATAATAAAGCGACAGCTGTGCACTGTGACGTATCCAAACATGGCGGGTTTTATTGGTGGATCATGAACGCTATCACAGAGAAGGTTTACTGCAAAGCGTTATATGGCGGGCAGAGGCGCGGTGGGGTTTAAAGCGATAGCCCTGTGGCGGCCCATGGGCAAAAAAATTGTACCTTAAGCATCCTTACGTGATTTGAATGCGAAAGCATTATGACTCCTCTTAGTCATTACCAATAAAGACTTCTTAAGTATTACAACCTGTTTGCGATCCTTCCTTCGCTTTCTTTTCTCTGCGTTCATTAATCACCAGACCACAACCATTCAGAACTCATCGCCAAGTAGCTACGAGTTGATATGGTGATGCACTTTAATCCACCTTAACCAAATTTAATTCATTGTAATTTAGTTTACTTCACCTTAATTCACTTGACTCCACCTTAAGTCACCCTTCTCTAACTTGTAACTTTATTTCACTTCACTGTAATTCACCTTAATTCACAATAACTACCCATAATTACTACTAATTAACGTCGTCATACCATTTACTATCTTCTCTATTACTACTGATTTCATTCAAGACGCTGATGAAGTCACATTGACTTTTGATACCACTCGTTGTGGATGACGCCGGCTTTTCTGCCTCATGGCTCATGTAATGCTTTCGCATTAATGACTACTGTAGACGACAACGGTCCGTCTGTACGGCGCAGAGTAAACAGCTTTCCCACTTTCATTGCGATTTGCGCAGCCCCGGTGCGCAGCGTCCCGTCATGCTCAGAGTTGCTGCAGATAGTTCTTGCGCGGCGGCGAGGGAAGCGTGTATACTGCTCGAGTGCACGCGATAGGAGTGAGACCGCTGCTCCGGCCTAAGCGGCCAGATGTTCTTCCTGACGCCGTGGTGGGAACGCGCCTTTGCCGATACGGATGGCACAAGAGCTGAAGCAAGTAGTATACTGGCGTTGTTTCCGCCATTTTATCTGTTCTGTGCCGAGTAGAACGACTTATATCACTTGTCACGGCGTGACGCCGCTCGGCCAACGGCGGTGCCAGTGGCGCGAGGAAAAGAGAGATCCTTCGTATACAGGGGCACTATCCCTCACCACTACACGGGAGCCCAAGCCCAGAGTCCACTAAAGTTTGTTAAGAGATTTAATAGTGGAGATGTGGTTTATGGTAAATGAAAAAAAAATCACGATAAGTAAGCCAAAGAATGTTGATTCCACTGTCAATCTGCATCAAATCGACAAATTTAACACATGAAAACGTTTCTATAATCGCAATGGAATATTCCCATCACTTATGCAAAAACACTGCGTTGGATCTCATGTAAAGCTTTCATTGTTGTTGTACTTCCTCTATAATAATTATTTATTAATAATGTAATAGTAGTAGCAGTAGGGGTAGTAGTAGCAGTAGTAGCACTGATGGGACTTCAGACACCCCCCCCCCCCCCCCCCCCCCCGAAATTATTTCGTGCTGGCATGAACCGCCGACCAGAGCAACCACCGGCACCGGGAATAATTCTGGATTTTGTCCACAATGTCCTTTTCACGCTCGAAAACAGATTTCGGCACGCATATTCCGAACTCGGGCTGGATTTCGTCGCAACGCCCTTGGCCCCTGGACTCGCATAACGCAAGGAGCCCCATCCGAGCACAAACTTTCAAGGGTTTTTCGATAGCGAGTGGGCGCGTTGCGGCATTTCGCAGCGGTCGCGGAATCTACGGAGCGCATGGAATTCAATTCCGAAACTTTATGGGTATTAAGTTCTCATAAACTTATGACGCGAAAGGTGCACTGACATTTCCAATGGCGTGCTTTAGATTTTCAATTCTTGAACTTTATGGGTTTAATGTTCTTATAAACTTGAGCTAACATGCGCGTACTGGAGCCCTCGTGTCCAAGCCGTTTCAGAAATGGAAGGCCGCGCTCGCAATCTTCCACACACACGAAAATACTAAATATGACCGTGACTGCCAGCTGGCAGCTGATAATTTTCTCCAAACATTTTCAGGAAGGGCGCCCGATGTAATCAATCAGGTGGACCAGGGCAGGCAAAGTGAAATAAGAGAAAACAGAAGAAAGTTAATGGCCTATTTTTGAGGCGGTTCTTTTTTGCGGACGACAAGGTCTGGCTCTCCGTGGCCATAGGGACAGTGGTCCTATGGATTTAAGCAAATCCCCTCTGAAAATATTTTCAGAGCGCTTCTTCATTTGCGAGCTGATTGTGGAGCTACATATCTGAAGAACCATTTGGATGTTGCCCCAGTAATACCTCGCATTTGAGCCCAGATGTACAAAACCAAATTATAGAAATTTGTGGTGAAATTATCAAAGAAAGCCTAGATGCAAAAGTAAATGGTGCAGGCAACTTCTCCATATTTGCTGACGATACGACGGATATTTCCGGTATCCAACCGTTTACTGTTCGTGCAAGGTACCGAAACAAGGATGCCAACGACATCGAAGGAGTACTTTTAGGTTTTAGCACCGGAAAAGATGCCCTCTCTCATTGCGACTGCAGGTTCTATATAAATGTGTAGAAACGGCTTCAGATTCTAGCCACCGTTCCAGTGACCACTTCAAGCGCAGATAGTATATTTTTAACATGAGATTAGAAAAACTACTTGCGCTCTACAATGTCTGAGGAACAAATGGTTAGGCAGGCAAAGTAAAATACGAGAAAACAGAAGAAAGTTAATGGCCTATTTTTCAGGCGGTTCTTTTTTGCGGACGACAAGGTCTGGCTCGACAAGGATGCCGACGTCCACAGAGACGTCGGCATCAACGTGTCCGAAGTCATTGACCGCTTCACTAAACTTCCCCGCCGAGTGAAGTTTGTCCTTTAGATAGGGAAGCGGCAAAAATCAATGCAAGTAAAGGTTCTGTTCCTTCAGGTCCATAAACGCGTAATTATGAAAACGTATGACTGTTCATTAGTTTGTAAAACCGCAGAAATTATCGCCGTTTATTCAAACAGGTAGCATCATGATCAAAGCTATCGTGTGAAAACGAAAATTACGAGGACATCAATAACCAATTTTTACCGACCTTGTTTATTGAAAGCCGGCCCTCGCGGCGCTTCCCAGCAAACACACTCGGACATTGGGTAGTTTAACTTGCCGCATCATCTGTGGCTTTCGTTTGGTTTTTTCTTTCCTTTTTAGCTACCCGCTTTTACTTCTGTTTTGAGCCGAAGCAATACCCTTCCTTAATTTTGGGTGCAGAAAATTTGTCGCCGCTCTGCAGGCAGTTAAATGACACACTTTCGTACTGATTTTTGCATTATTCCTCTATTATCTACCCATATGGTGCTGTCGCGACCGCCGCATGGCCCAAGTACATATCACGAGTTACTTTGAGACATAGCGCAAAAAAGTACGCACAACACACACGTAGACACGACAGACGCGGACGAGCGCTACTACCAACCGTTTATTTCAGTCAACAAACCCTCCGATTTATAAGGTGAACCACGTACACCAGTGTCACGCCCCTTTCCCATGCGAGGTGATGAAAAGAAATCTAAAAAAAGTTAACAGTACTATGTCCCTCAGGTAACAGAGTTCAAATAGTTCAGTTCGGCACTGTGCAAAAGAATTGACGCTTCGCTTATAAAAATATCTCAGTTATTGTGGATGTAGAATGCTTCTAGAGCCACTCGAGCCGTGTAGTTTGTTGATTTGCCTAAGATAGTGGTCTCATAAAATCATGCCTAACCACACGTAAAACCACACGTAATGATGTGGGCAACCAAATGTGCATACTTGTCCTTTTTTTCTTAACTTTTAGCGCATGCTCCCTGAGCCGGTCGTTTATGCACCGTTCGGTTTGGCCGATGTACACCTTCCCGCACAACAAGGGGACGGAGTATACCACTCCTGTCGCACACCCCACGAAGCGGCTATCTTGGCTTGTTTGGCAACCTTCTTTCCTGTCACCGCAAATTCGAGGGCAGAGCCTGGATAGCTTATTAGGAGCCGTGAAGACCACAGGAATACGATGCCTGTTCGCGATCTTCTTCAGGTTGTGCGAGACCTGATGCACAGGTTGTGCGAGACCTGATGATCAGCATGGTTACGGGTGTCGCCATCCATCGCTGGGTCGCAGCCCTTTCCACTCCAGCTCTGTTCTTTACCCTCTGCAGGATAGACTCGGCCACCGGAACAACAAGCAACTCAGGGAATCCCGCTGCTAAAAGGCGACCAATCTGATTGGGAAAGCTATGCTGCATTGAATGCGGGCATGACTTACGGAGCGCAGCATCCAGACATTGTAATTCGATGCCCTTTTTTACTATTTTAGAGAGGGCAGAGTCAAAAGGCAGGAGACACTTCTTAACCCGTGGGAGGTACTCTCAGCAAACATGGCCGACACTAAATTTTAGCCTGAGATCCAGGAATTGTAACCCCTCAGTTCCAACCAATTCATGAGTGAAACTCAAACCGTGCCCAGCTTGAATAAAAACATCTAAAATACTCCCAAGGGCAGTGAAACCGTCCTCTTTCTTTAAAAGAATTAAAAAGTCATCGACGTACCGAAGCACTTTGAATACCTTCCCCCCATTAAAAGCCAAATTGAGCGCACTGTCAATATCAGCTAAAATATGTCGCATAGAATCGGAGCCACGCAAGACCTAATACACATTCTTCTACGTTGCAGAAAAGGCTGCTCGTTAAAAACAATAAATGTTGCACTAAGATAAAATTCTAAAAGCGTTCAATTATGAACCGACAAGCAAGCGTAGTTTTGGAAATCGCATTCGCCACTCTGTTCAATGCACTTCCTAACAGCAACTAAAAGCTCATCTTGAGGTACTGAATAAAACAAGTCCTCAACGTCCACAGACAAGCCATAATCTATACTCTCGTTGTGTTTCACATATTCAGCGACTTCTTCAGATTTCCTCGCGCGGAAAGGATCAACAACCGTGAGTTACTTAAGGCTCTTCAGTAAAAACTCACTAACCTTATTTTGCCAAGCCCCCCCTTCGCTCGCAATGGTTCTGAAAGGGACATATGCCTTGTGTTTTTGCAGAAAAAAACCTTCAGACTGTTCCCCTTACTATTTCTAATAGCACTAGCAAGATCATTCAATTCCAAGTCCTTACAAAATTTGATGAACTTAGTCTTAACCCTCACTGCACTTTTTTTAAACAGCCACAAAGTTCTTGTCCACTGCCGCTTGGGTTTTTTCATTGAACATGCCTTTCGGCATCACAACAAATCCACCTTCCTTGTCAGCTTCTAGGAGAACCAAACTGTTCTTCCAAACTGAAAGTAACTATGTTAGACCAACTAGCCCAACAGGCGGTCCTTGTGGAACATATCACGATTTCTGCGATCGTAGTTTGGTTCTTGCCGGGATCGTCTGTCTTTCTATGCGTAAAGCTACTACTATGTGTGACTGCGCAACATGTCTATTTGTCTTGTTTGACGCATTACATACAGTGACGTTTACTTAAATACGTGGATTTATTGGATACTTATAGATATATTTAAACATCTTGTTGCGAGGCTTTGTGTATACAAACAGTGCATTTTGTTACCAGTGACACTTTTGTGCCCTTTATCAACTTGTATCTTCGCACTTGTATATTCCATTCTATTTTCCAAATTTTAATCTACATCTTGCAGAACTCCTGCTTCTTATATGTGCTCACTGCTGCGACTATATTATCGGTGTAATTACAATACACGACCGGTAACAACTGCTCATGCGCAATCTATTGCAACGAAGGACAGCGCCATTGAGGTTTTTCCCTGGCCGTTGCATATGTACAGTCACGAGCAAAAGTTTGTGGACCAAAGGTATGGTAGGATGGTGTGATAAAGCTTTATTACGGTCCCTCGGAACGCGCGTCAGCACGTAGCGGGCCGCTCCCACGTCGGTACAGAAAGGCCGAGCCTCTCTGCTGCCACGATTTTATTTTTTTTCCTTCGCAGCTTGGGCATTCCGGCTGAAATCAAGAGCGCAAACCTACGTGCGCGTGATGGACCAATATAACGTATTAAGCCAATTCGCGGCCGTGCAGCTGCGCTTGAATATGTTTAAAATTTTTGCTGATGCCACGGTCTCCACACTTCTGCTCGCGACTGTACAAAAAAGTAAACAAGGTTCTTTAATGACAAAGATTTATCAAAATATTTGTGCCCAACTTGTTCTTTTCATGGCCCTTACGTTTTTCGCACCAGCTGTATGCACTGCTTTGCTGGTTTGGAATTCTATGATATTCTGATGTTCTAAAGTTCGTGTGATATTTTCATTACTTATTAAATAGACAAAAAACTCGGAAGCATTGATATCAATTATTTCTGCCACAATTTTTGGGAAATACGAATACATTCTTTTATGAAAAAATACATAGTTTACTTGACAGTGGGTAGCAATCGGTAGTTTGTTTGCAGCCTCTAATATACAATGACATTGGCAATGGAAATGCAGTTATTATTCATGTATTTCATCCCTCGACAAATTCTATCGGGAGGAGGCCGCGCTGCAACGTGAGCCCCCCTCTCCGAACAAAATTTCTGGCTATGCCACTGTGCAGTGAAGCAGGTCTTCGAACACTGACCAGTTACAGATGATTTTCTGCATTTACACCCGTCGCTTACCAAGAACTTAGAAAAGGTGTTCGGCTGAAATGTAGCAAATCTTCTTTACAGAGCTACTAATTTACTTTGTTCACAGGAACCTCACTGAGAAAACTGACGTCAATCCGAGCTTTTGTTCACGTGATTTTACTCTTTGCGGTGTCGGCCATTTTCGTTATGGCGCGGTTTCGCCAAGGTCACTGCCAATGGCACCGAAAATATAGCCATGCACCTAAGGCTTTCGCCTTCGAAAAACAGAAATTCCGTGGCAGTGAACATAACTCGATCAGGCACCTGCACGCAAATGCGCAAATAGACTCGTAAACTGAGGCCAACCGAGATTAAGGGTGTCAATCATGCGAATGCATATCCTGAAACATGCGCCCATCGCGACCATTTAGCAAGCTTACATTATTATTTTAGAATCAGCTTTCGACAAATGAAGCGACAAAAGGGCATTTTTGCTTTTTTGATTCGATCGGACAAAAAGTTGGACGAGGAAAAGATGGACGGAAGGGGGGGGGGGGGGGGGGCGGAGGCCGCTCTTTCAAGATTCTGCACCCGCTTTCTCGAAGCGGGGCTGAGCCTCTAAACGACTATCAATAGCAGCAAAACTGCTGATTCACAGTAGACTAGCTGGCCGCTCGTCTTATACGCGCGGCGGTTATCAGATCAGTTATTCCTGATTCCCGCTCGTCCATGCTCGACGGTGAAAGCTGTTGGCGTGGTCCTTATTTTTATTTTTATTTTATTGTTACAACGTGTATTCTGTTATCGTCCAGTACACTTCGTGCGTCATCGCGCGAATTTCGAATCTTAAAGGTCCGTACGTCACGTGGTGTAAAAGCTGTGAACTAAAGGCGATGTCCGGAATTGCTGGGGTTGTTTAGTTCATGGCACAAGCCTCTTACCTGTCATGAAGTGCGCTCCGCACACACGTAAATTGGGGTTCTGGGGGTCCAGATCGGCTCGATTATTGCAAACCAGCCACAATGTGTGCCGATTTGTGCTGAGCGTCTTAGAGCGCTCGCACCTGTCTACGACGATCCTCGGAATTCGGAAGAAGTTCGTGTTAGTAGGCTTCTTTCGCCTGGAGCTGTCGCTCCGGTTGCAGCAGCCAACTACTGAGCAGAAAACCATATTGAAGCTGCGAGTGGTCGCGAACCAACACGATGCGAGCTGACAGAGGCGGCGGTAAGCAAGCAGTGGCCCGGCAGCGGTGCGTCAGCATGGCCGACAGGCATTTCACGGCGACCGGCCCGGGCCCTCTGGACAGCCTTGAGCTGAGCGATGAGACTATGTCTACCGGCCCCGACCTGGGTGGAGCCACCGGATAGATTGGCGGGGCCTCCGGCCCCGCTTTAATTCTTTCTCCTCAGGACCTAAATAAAGTTCGTACTCACTCACTCACGGCGACCGGATGTGACGTCGGTGCAAGCCATGTATTGCGCCATTTTGATACAATTTCCTATTTTTGCGCCGAGCTGCGCCAAAACCGCGATATACGTTGAAATAGCGCCACGCTGCGCCAAAACGCCCGACCGGTCGTGAAATTCCTTGGTTACGCTAGTTTTAGCGGGAAATAAAGGCCGCGTTGGCAACTTGCAGCTTGACACGCCATTACAGTACCAGTAGCGCAGACGAGATCCAAACTGGAGTGCCCAGGCGAGACGTTGGCATGTTTGTTGGTGGGCGCCGAAGAATATTTTCGCTGCTGGTTGCAGTGCGGCGTGTTGTATATGCAGTAAAATCTCCGGAGACGCGGAGTGCGCGTTGCTTGCAGTACCGAAAGCAGTGCGCCATTGCCGGTTGACTCGACAAGATCCTCGCCGTATCTGTGCACGCGGTCACGAGCGGAGCGGGTACGAATACTCCGCAGCAGGGGTTGTCAAGCATGTTCGTTCCGGGGAACCCTGCTAAGCTCCATGAAGCGCCATGGAACACCCCCCCCCCCCCCGAATTAACCGAAATAAAATGTCATAATTAAACTAATGCCGAATTATCCAGAGTATCAAGAAAGCAATAAATGAATGCTTATTACGTCAACACGCTTTTATTTACTGAATGCATCAGCAAATCTTGTTTCTATTTTGCACAAAAGCAGTGAGGAAGTTGTCATCTCATGACTGATTAAGGGCTAGCAGCGGCGAAGCGCTCGATCCTTCGCAGCGCGGCCGCGGCGCGCGTCAATATCTGCAGACACGCTTTTCACTACCGCGCGCACACACGGTTATTTTTTCGCTAAGGAGCTGGTCGCCAATAAATTGTCAGTCCATCGCGATGTAGCCAAAGTCAAAGCGCAATTACTGCTTGCCGCAACGGCTGCTGACGAAACCGCGGCCGTTATCGACGACGACGCGATCATGGACGGCGACCTTGCGGTTTAGAAGGCAGGCGGCCGACGCACGCGCCAAGTCAAAACGAAACTACCATTTGCTGCAACAAGTATGGGCGAATCTGCAGTCGCTATCGACGCGATCATGGATGGCGTCTACGCAGTTATGAAGGCACGCAGCCGACGGGCGCACCGAGTCAAAACGAAACTACTGTTTGCCGCAACCGCAGCGGACGAAACTGTGGTGGCTATCGACGCGATCACAGATGGCGACTACGCACTAGCCGCCAACGCGGTCTTACGCGCGGCGATTGAGGACACAAATAAGCACAAAGCATTCCGGCGTTGCTGTCAGTCACGTATCGCGTACGATTGCCGCTGAGGACCCTAGCGATGCATACTGCGCTGCTTCGTTTTTGGACACTAGCGCCCTTTTTGCTCTTTCGCGGCGTGCATATGTGGTGCTCCGCGCATAAATGTTTTTATTCCTCCGACGTATACGTCAGTGCGCACGCTATCGGCACCTACCCTATCTACAAACGGGAGAAATGCGCATGTTGGCAAGTTACGGCCTCCGAGATGCAAGTGCGAAAGCTTAGGCGCGCTGCCCGTTTTCGAAGGTTGGGTGGCTACAAGCTGCTTGCGGATTTATTGCGCAGTTCACGCACTGCCGTTACGCACTGTGATGTGCTTTTTGACACTCGGGCATGGGTAATGGCAGTTCTGTGGATCGAGCACACCTCTTGTTCGCCGTTTTAGCCACTTAATTGGCGAGCGCGGGACCACGGAAAATTTATCAGTGGCTCGAGGAACCCACTTTGAGAACCCATGCTCCACGGGAAACTCGCTTGTACGGCACAGCAAGCGACCCTGCACTGACGGCGTGAGCTTTGTAGGCGACGCAATGCACAAAACTAGTAAGGGTTCGGTCGCTGCATGTTTCGACTACCGCCGGAACGTCGCGACATATCGTCAGAAAAAAAAAAAAATACCGAAAGGGAACCACTCGCGAAGAAATGCATGTGTACTTTCCACGTGTTTTGCGGAAAAAGTTGCGTGCAGTGCACTGCTGGGGCGCGATCGAGGTCGTTGTTCGGAGCGCGCGTTCAATTTCGCCGGGCGCGGCCTAGGTCAACCGTGCATGGCGAAACTGAACGCGCGCTGCGAACAACTATCTCCAATCGCGCCCCTGCCCTCACCTACGCTGCTAATGTGAATTACCGTATATACTTGCGTAATGAACGCACTTTTTTCCCCCCAGAAATCCAATGCAAAGTTGTGGGGTGCGTTTATTATGCGGGGTAAATTTTATGGCGTTTTATGCGTAAGCGTTCTTTGTGAAAATGCTCCAAATTTGGGATTTAGTGCTCCAAAACAGTGTCCCCCCCCCCCCCCCCCCCCCGTAACCTGCTCCAAATTTGGATTTTCCTGCTCCAAAAGCAAGATTTTCCTGCTCCAAAAATTGCTCCAAATCCTATTTTGGCTGTTGCACCACTGATACGAGGGACGAAAAAGAGAAAGGAAGAAATAAAGAGAATGAAAGAGAGGCAGGGAAAGAAATAGAAAATCGCTGCGAAGGTCAGAGAAACAAAGAGAGAAAGGAAGAGGGATAAAAAGAGAGGAAGAGAGAAAGAAAATGACCACGAAGGTTAGATACACACGACAAGCTTCGCTTACCCCCGTTTTCTCGACAGGGGAGTGAGTGAGTGAGTGAGTGAGTGAGTAAGTGAGTGAGTGAAACAACTTTATTTAGACCAGCGGATTGAGGTCTGGGCCTAGGCCGCGCCAGGGGCGGTAGAGAGACCCTGTCTCCCGGCCGCCTCTCGAGCTCGCTGGATGGCCCATAGTTGATCTTGCAGATCTGAGCTGATGGGCTGAAGTTTTTTAGGGGCGAAGCTCCTTAGGGCGTGGGTCTGTCCTTCTTCCGATGTAGTATGTAGCCACCTGTAGTTTTATGAAGTGTTCACTAGATGGCGTAAGTGTCGATCTTTCTATATATAAGTGTATATAATATCACTAGATGGCGCTAGTTTTTCGTGTAGTTGTATAGCTAGTTTTCGTATAGACTTCAGACTCTGCCCAGGCAGCGCTGCGGAAAAACCTGCCACCAGCGCCCCCTTCGCAGCCTTGCCGCAAACTGAGTAGTGCAAGGACAGCTGTCCGCAAGCGAAGCTGCATAGGCCACAATGGAGCCCCGTCTTTGGGTTTTGTTGAAGCACGGTTTCCTAAAAATCGAGGACCTGGAAAGCTTCTTCCGCCCATCCACGCTTCGGATGGGCGGAAGTACGTGTACAATGTAAAAAAATGTGCAGGTGTTATTTCGGCGCGCTGCAACTCGCAAGTACAGCGAGCATCGTACAACGTCGAGTTCGAGGCAAGCACTCCGATGTGCGTTCTCTAGCGCCTAAATGTGTTAAATTTGGGTACGTACATAATGTCAAAGCGATGAAGTACATATATGATTAAGTCAGTTAACTATGTAGCTTACGGTCAGTGGTACAAAGCTCGCTTTATCAGGGGCGAACGGCCCTGCCGACCTTCGCCTTTTCAGTTGCGTTCTCGCTTCAGCTCTCGCTTCCTGGGCGTTCGAGCGTGTTATCGCGCATCTTCGAATGTTTTCTTCACGGTTGTCTTCCGTTTGTATTTACTGCAAATGGAGATTTCATTTTTCCAAGGCAGCAAACAGCCTGCGAACATAACGAAAGTAAGCTTCCTACACTGCCTGCGCGAAGTATATTCCTGTCTTGCGGGAGCTACAGCACCGCTCAGTACCCTTGAATGTTTAGCAGACGCTTAAAGCAACACACGCTCACAAATGAATGTAAATAAACGCGTCATTTTTTTTCTACACACGTGCGTTACTTCGCAATTACTCATCTAGTGCTCCCACAGCAACTTTATTGCTCAGATTAAAAAAAAAAAAAAACGCAGTCAAGAGGGCTCAGTGCATTGCGAAACGTGCTTGTTGTATCGGAAAAGCCGAAACTAGAAATGAGCTCGCGATACCACAATGCCCTGGAACACGATTTTGAATTGATAAAGGAACCAAAATGGTTGGTTAAACTGACCTGCCAAATCTCTCCGTTCCACTTGCTGAGTCAAGCGGAGGCGGACGTGTGTAAACAGGTAGAAATATCGACGGCACATACGCAGGATGGTTCACAACTTTGTTTATTCTGTTGCCAACGAAGGGGCGGCTGCAGATTCTTTAGTTTTCGCTTGGTTGCCATAGTCCCTCGTCAGGGCTACGCAACACAATTACAGCAGACCAACATTACCACACTTATTCATGTGAGCGGCTGTGTTGTGGAGAATACGAGTAATTCACTTACCCAACACGCGAACGGCCCGTATCCAGGGCTCTCGTCTTTCTCCTTCATACGACCGGGATGTAAATCAGTAAAACTGAACGTTGTTATTCAGTCCTTCACGTACATGGCAATTTACAACGCAACAGTAACGCCGATTGCGGCGTTTCATCGTAGCGCGCGGAGCTGTCGCGGTTGCCGTCGTGCTCGCCATCGTCAACAAGACCTTTATGGCAGTTCGGCGGCGCGTCCGACTAGCGGAGAAATTCATAGCTCACATTCTGGGTGTTAAATGCGCAAAACATTCGCAATATGAACCAAAATTAAGTTAAATCGTTGTTTAGCACTTGCTAGCTGCTTAGGCAACTTAGCGAGTGAGTCGGACTTTGACTACTCAATTATTGCCTCTTCGCACCGGCAGGTGGCGCTACGCGTCTTGCAAAATTCCAGAGTCTGACGTCTATAGTTGTTCGTAGACGAAGACGGACCCAGAGAGGCCCCAAGATTCAAGAAACGTAGAATCGGTAGAATCGGTAGGAGAAGAAATAGACGTAAGCACCAGGGGCAAGGTCATTCTGACATAGGGTACATTAACATGCAAGGTGGCAGGAATAGGCTGAAGTGGGAGGAGATAGACGAGCAACTAAGGCAGGAAAAGCTGATGGTATACGGGTTTGTGGAGACACATCTTAGGGACATGGAGCAACCTCCCTGTAATCCTGACTATGCATGGGAATATTGCAATAGAACAGAGGGCAGCAGAAAAGGGGGTGGAATTAGTGCATTCATTCATAAAAGTATGAATTGGCAAAGGGTCAAACAGGAATGCAAGGAGCATTTATGGCTAAAAGGGAAAGTTGCAGGAGAGCAGACACTCCTTGGCTTTGTATACCTGTGGACAGGAGCAAATGCCAAAGAGGAAAACAAAAAAATGCTGGAATGCATATCAAGTGACATTAATGAGCTAGGAGAAGGGTGCGAGATTATTATACTAGGAGATATGAACGCACACATAGAAGACATGGACGGGTACACAGACTCAACAGGCAACATGATGCTGGATATGTGTGAAATGCATGACTTAGTTGTACGCAACAGTACTGAGAAGTGTGAAGGGCACATAACACGGGAGGTAGGGAGCCTGCAGTCGACGATAGATTATGCACTAATGTCACATAGGATGCACGATAGGCTAAATGTAATGAGCATAGATGAATATGGCTCCAGAAGTCTATAGGTAGTGATCACAAACGTATTAAGGTGAGTTTTAGAAGGGAAATGAAAGTAGGTAGGAGGCAAGATGAACAACCAGGTGGGATATCTTACTCGGAAAAGCAGCTTGAAATAGGAACCCAGCAAATTGAGGAAGTAATTTCAGAGGATACAAAAACAGAATGGACATATGCAAATTTAACAGGGCTATTTGAGCTAGAGCTTACTAAGGTACGAGTCAGGATAAAAGGGAACAGAAGACGTAAACCCAAGAGCTGGTGGGATGAGGAGGTTAAGAAGGCCATAGAGAAACGTCAGGAAGCATCCAGGGAACACAGATATTCAAAGCAGAGGGGTGAACCAGAAGCTGATGTAGGCAGAAAATGGAATAACTTTTTAAACTGTAGAAGGGAAGCATCCAATTTGATCAATGAGAAGATCAGAAGAAAGGGGAGCCAATGGTTGTCAGAAGTAAACAAAAAGGATAGAAAAGCAGCGAAGAAATTTTGGAAACATCTCAACTCCTTGAGTAATAAGACTAGCCTAGAGCAGAGGTTTATAGTTACAGCTCAAGGTGTTCGACTAGAGGGAGATGAGGCAATGGAACATATAAGAACAATGATGACAGAAAAATTTAAAGAACGAAACATAGCATGTGCTCAATCAGGTGAGGATGGACTAGTCAGTGCAGTGGCTCCACTGGCACAAAACGAGTGGGAAAGGGCAGAGAAGAGGGTTCCTAGTAGCACGTCGACAGGTCCTGATGGCATCCCAATTATGTTGATAAAGACATTGGGCCCAAAATCTAAGAAAGCATTAAGAGAGGCAGTGAGCAAAATGATAATGGACGGTAAAGCCCCCGACGGGTGGAGACTGAGGAGGATGAGCATGATATATAAGGGAAAGGGGGACAAAGCCGACATAAACAACTACCGTCCCATAACAGTGACGTCAGTGGTTTACAGGGTGGTGATGCAGATTATAAAGGACAGACTGCACGCATGGGTGGAGAGCGAGGAGGTGCTGGGGGAACTACAAAACGGGTCCCGGATACAAAGAAGGTTAGAAGATAATCTGTTCTCATTGACACAGTGTATTGAAATAGCAGAAAAGGAACACAGGCCCCTATGGCTTGCATTTCTGGATATCAAGGGAGCCTATGACAGTGTAATCCAAAAGGATTTGTGGGACATACTGGACACTCTAGATGTGGAAGATGGAGTAAGAAATCTTTTAAAAGATATCTATAAAAGTAACAAGGTGCTTATAAAATGGAAAAACAAGGTATCTGGGCCTATAGAGATACAGCAGGGGCTTAGGCAGGGGTGCCCTCTGTCACCTCTGTTGTTTATGCTGTATTTACAAGGATTAGAGAAAAAATTAGAGAGGAGCGGACTTGGCTTCAACCTTTCCTATTTCAAGCAAGGAGAATGGATTAAACAGTCATTACCAGGACTGATGTATGCGGATGACATTGTACTTATGGCTGACAGCAAGGAAGACTTGCAGAGATTAATGGAAATCTGTGGTAAAGAGGGAGATAGCTTAGGTTTGAAGTTTAGTAAAGAAAAATCGGCAGTCATGACTTTTAATGATAATCAGGGCAGCGAGCATAGGATACAGGAGGTTACGCTGGAGGTGGTGGATAAGTACAAATATCTTGGAGTGTGGATAAACAATGGGGCTGAGTATCTAACGGAACATGAAAAATATGTGACGACTAAAGGTAGCAGAAATGCAGCTGTGATGAAAAATAGGACACTGTGGAATTACAATAGGTACGAAGTGGTGAGAGGGATTTGGAAAGGGGTTATGGTCCCTAGTTTGACTTTCGGCAATGCGGTCCTGTGCATGAGATCAGAGGTTCGAGCAAGGTTGGAAGTTAAGCAGCGAGGGGTAGGTAGACTGGCTCTGGGAGCACACGGAAATACACCAAATCAGGGGGTACAGGGTGACATGGGATGGACGTCATTCGAGGGCAGGGAAGCCAGCAGCAAGATAGAATTTGAGGAGCGATTGAGAGAAATGGCAGAAAAGCGGTGGGCAAGGAGAGTTTTCAGTTATTTGTACATGAGGAATGTTGATACAAAATGGAGGAAGCTGACCAGAAAACTGTCAATCAAATATTTGGACTGCAGGAGGGGTGCAAACCAGGAAACAGCGGTTAAGAAAAAGGTTAAGGAAACAGTTGTGCTGTGCGTGTGGAGAAGAAGAGGAAACGGCTGAACACCTCATACTTTTCTGTAAAGGGCTTAACCCTACAGTGCAAAGCAACGGGCTGATTTTTTCAAAGCATTGGGGTTTAGGGACAGTGAAGGCAAAATAGACTTTAAGCAGGTAGAAATAACCAAACAGAGGTTATCTGATTGGTGGATAAAATCAAGGCAGGGGTGAAATTTCACCTACCACAAAGTACAAAATATGTTAATAGTCATGGCTAGGTGGCGTATGCCACCGCCCAGTTTAAAGGGTTCAGCCACATCCATCCATCCATCCATCCATCCATCCATCCATCCATCCATCCATCCATCCATCCATCCATCCATCCATCCATCCGTCCGTCCGTCCGTCCGTCCGTCCATCCGTCCGTCCGTCCGTCCGTCCGTCCGTCCGTCCGTCCGTCCGTCCGTCCGTCCGTCCGTCCCGTCCGTCCGTCCGTCCGTCCGTCCGTCCGTCCGTCCCGTCCGTCCGTCCGTCCGTCCGTCCGTCCGTCCGTCCCGTCCGTCCGTCCGTCCGTCCCGTCCGTCCGTCCTTCTCATCGTTGATGAGAAAACCTAAAATGTAGTGCGACGGGTTACCGCTGCTTTCTCTTTCGCTCGGAGTCGCCGGATGGAAGACGAGGCTGTGGAGTGGAGGCGGCGGCGGCGCGCGCTCGCAGGCAGAATGCCGCGGTGAGAGAGCCTGCGAGGCCGCGGCTTCACGACAGGCAGCGCGGCGGCGGCGCGAAGACCCCGTAGTGCGAGAACGAGAGGTAGAAGCGGCACGGCTGCGGCGCGAATACTCAGGCGTTCGCGAACGCGAAGCAGCGGCGTTATCCAACCGTTATCCCTTCATTTCACGGACCACAAAGCCGTGGTAATGAAGGGACTCCGCAAACCAAGCATCCAAGAAGAAGCGTCTAAGAAAATAAAACGTATTGTATATATACACACACTGTTTCTCACGTGTTTACTTGATCATATACTGGGCGAATTACTCGGCGTATTCACGGTTTACCGATGATACCTCCGGAGCTTCGCCCCATCATCATCATTCACCTTGTGGATATGCTGTGATTTTTTTAAACTTAGCTATATGGTAGAGCTCCCGGCCCGGCTGGATGCTGTCGACGGGGTAAAGCATGCGCTTTATGCCGTCATCACGCTGTGGGCCACAGAGGGCAACCTCGGCAACATGAAGGACAGCTTGCAAACCGCAGCGCATATAGTGGACGAATATGCGGCGTACTGCGGCCTTCAATGTTCCCCACACAAGTCAGAATTCGTGCATGTTTGGTCCACGCCGAAGTGCACTTCGTCCATTTACCTTTCCCTACACACATAGGCGTGCGCACGGGGGGGGGGGGGGGGGTCAGGTGGGGCGGCCGCCCCCTCTAATCATCTAGGGGGGTGAGGGGCGCAAAGTTGGCCCCATATTTTTGCTCAGTCGCACCGGTCCCGTTATTGTTAAAGGGGCACTAAAGGGAAAGATAAGGTTCGCGCTGACTGCTGCAAGAACCACCATTACAGAAACCTCGTAGTACTTATTTCGTGCCAAGAGAATGCTTAATTTAAAGAAAAACGCGTTTTCCTAGATTGCAACTGCCCGCTACCGAGCTGGAAGGCGTCTAACGTAGCATTCGACAGTCCCGCCTTTGGCCGCCAACTACGTTCCCCGGTATGACATAGCACTAGAAAAACTCGCAGCAATACTTACTGCTACGCTTGTTTGCGTACGCTGCTGGTATTGCGATATTTTCCCCAGATAGAATAACACCAATGAGGTGACCCGGGCGTTGTTGTGCAGTGTGCATGTCATCCACGTGTTACTGCCGGAGCAAAGCCGCTCCATATGTGTGTCGCAATTTCGTGAGCCTCTGTTTGTCCTCCCAAAGTGCCACGCCTCCGAAATGCGACATGATCGACCCATGTATACCGTGAAATTTAACGAAACTAATGTGGCCACGATTTAATTTTTTCCTTGAAATTAAGGTTAAAAAAAGCGGTGCTTCCACGCACACGGGTTGTTTTTCCAGGATGCGCTCTAGCTTTTAGGTGCCCTTGTCACGGCCCCAGCATTCATTTTGACTAGGCTGCGAGCCGCGCCTATGCGCTGAACGAGCTCAACAGTTGGTCACCCACCAGATGACACTTGGGGCAGCGGTGGTTCGTTTCCAATATATCATGCTTCATAATACAGATGCTACTAATATTGTGTAGCAAGAGTCTTGCTACACAATAAGTAAGAGTCTTTGGACTCTTTTTTTTACGAGTTCTGATTTGCTAGTTTACGTGTGTTAAAAGCACACGTAAACCCTCTCGTCGGAGCGTCATGTGGCTCAAAAGAGAGTTGACGCGTCTCTTCACGGAGACTTGGAAAGCAGGACGTACCTACAAGAGTAACACACTCTCTTTTTTTTCTCAAAGTTTAGGAGATGAGTTCTTCAAGTATCACTACAGGTAAGTTGCGGGCACGATAACTGGGAACGTTCTCTGCGTCTGGGAACGCAACGACGAGCCTCGATCATTTTGCGGTAACATTGCGAAGAGGCACGCGACGGCTGAGCAGAGCAGCTGCTCATTGTGCACAATCTTCTGCCCTACGTGCCCAATTGCGACGGGATAATCATCGACGAGACATGCGACCCGATCGCAACACTCAGTGCCAACCCCCAGAGATGCTGGTTGCACACAGGACGGCCTTCCCTAGTTTTCCATCATCGGCGTGCCCTCACAACCACTGGAGCTATCTTCTACAGCGTGGCCGAGTGTAATGAAGAGAAAGATGCACCTATGCTTGCGCGCTCGGACTGCGGGCGTGGGCAGAGAGAAGAAAAGGCAGAAGTAAACAGGCGTTCTGGCGGACGGCTGATTGTCTGCTTCTCTTCATTACAATATACAGTATATATTGTAAGACAACGGTTAGGTCGCAAGTCTCTCCTTTATTGTCCCGAACCAAAGTCCCACAACGAGGGTCTCAAGTCGTAATGAGGAGTATGTACAGATGAGACGATGAGGCGTCAATATAATGCTTATGAACCGTGGCAGAAGCTCGCAATACGTCTTCGAGCACTGTTGTCAGAAAAGCCTTGCCGGGATCACTCAGCAAGACGCGAGGTACACCATGACGCAACACAATGGCTTGCAGAAAGAAAGCGACAGCGTCTGAGGCAGAATCCGAGTGTAGAGGAGCGGCCTCTGCGTACCGTGTAAGATGGTCGACAGCTGTCACGACCCATCAATGACCTGCTTGCGTTATGGGAAGAGGGCCGACTAGGTCTATCCCAACGACGTCAAAGTGTGTCTCGGACACGGTAGTGGCTGTAAAAGGCCAGCAGGGGGTGAAGTGGATCGTTTCCGGCGTTGACAAAGTGCGCACGAAGTGGCGTACTTAGCCACGAAGGTAGACAGGCCAGGCCAGAAGAAGCGGCCTTTAATACGGCTGTACGTTTTGTGAAAACCCAAGGGGCCAGCAGTGAGTCGTCGTGAAAAGCTTCGAGGACGTGCGAACGCAGTGAACGTGGTAGAACGGTAACCCACTTGTGTCCATCGGTAGTATAAACATAATGGTGCACCACAGTGTCTTCGAGTTTAAACTGCCGTAGTTGGTGACGTGATCTGGCATTAGATGGAGGAGAGCTCCACGGAGGCGTTGAATAATCCGGCTTCAGTATGGATCGTCGCGTTGACATGAAGCGAACTGAGCGCAATGATTGGAGGATGCCGGGTCAGCGGCGGCTAGGGATAACACAAGCGACGATGCGGCGTCTTCATCAAGGACGAAGAAGGAAGGGGGTCTCTCGAAGATGGAAGTGGCAGGGGGCAGCGAGAGAGAGCGTCGGCATCTTGATGTTTTTTTGCCATACAAAACGTCAAAAGTGTACTCTTGCAAACGGAGTATCCAGCGGCCAAGGCGTCCAGACAAAATTTTCAGTGATGATAACCAGCATAAGGCGTGGTGGTCGGTAATTACAGTGAAGTGTGTCGATAAAGGCATGGTCGAAACTTTTGTACAGCCCAAACTACTACTGCGAGACATTCCTGTTCGGAATGTTCCGCTGCCATGAGTGCGCGACTGGCATGCGCAACAACTCTTTCTCAAGAAGTGCTATCACTCTGTAGAAGGACAGCACCGACTCCATGGCCGCTAGCGTCGGTGTGCAGAAAAGTAGGGGCGTTCTTATCGAAGTGACGGAAGACTCGGTATGATGTTAATGCCCGTTTGAGGGCTTGGAAAGCAAACTCGCTGCCGTCTGGACAAGTGAAGGCAGTGCCCGAGGTGAGAAGCTTGTGCAGTGGTGACGCAATGGCAGCAAAGTGGTTGATGATGTGGCGGAAGCAAGACGCCAGGCTAAGGAAACTTCGTAAGTGTTTTTGCTTTTCTGGGCGAGGGAAGCGAAGCACCGCAGCAACCTTGTCGGGGTCTGGTCGGACGCCATCTTTACTGACAAGGTGACCCAACACTTTTATGTTCTTGCTGGCGAAGGGGCACTTTTTTGTGTTCCAAAGCTGAAGTAAAGCTTTGGAAAGGCATCTCAAAACTACGTCCGAACGCTCAAGGTGCCGACAAAAACTGTATGAACAAAATAACGATGTCGTCGAGATAACAAAAACAAGTTTTCCACTTGAGGCCACGCAAGACAGTGTCTATGATCCGTTCAATTGTTGCAAGAACGTTGCATAAACCAAAAGGCATTACGTGAAACTCGTAAAGTCCGTTCGGTGTTGCAAAGGCTGTCTTGTTCTTGTCCGCTTCGTGCATAGGTATTTGCCAATAGCCTGACCTGAGGTCGAGGCTTCAGGAATATTGAGTGCCCTGAAGGGTGTCGAGGGCATCGTGAATTCGCGGCCTCGGATATACGTCTTTGCGCGTGATCTTATTAAGGGATCGATAATCGACGCAAAATCGAACAGAGCCGTCCTTCTTTCGGACCAACGCAACTGGAGATGACCATGAGATAGACGATGGGCGGATGATGTCTCGTTGGAGCATGTCAGCAACGTTGTCCTCTATGATTTTTCGCTCCACGGAAGACACGCGATATGGACGGCGGCGCACAATGGAACTGCCGCGGCGTCGATGCGATATACAACGACGGAAGTGCGCCCCAGAAGCTTGGAGTGGATGTCAAACGAAATGCTGTGTAAAAGTACTGAAAGTTGGGCGAGTTGGTAGCTATTCATCTTGAAACTGTAGCGCGCACACAAGAAACGAGGACACAAGGCAAAGGTAACAGACAGGCGCTTTCTTGTGTGCGCACTACAGTTTCAAGATGAAATGCTGTGTTTCTGTAGAAGGGCTAAAAGTTCCGTATTCTGCGCAGCAGCCAGAGCCGGATTTATCGTGGCAGTTAGAGCAGCGGTCGCAGCATGATCATCAGTAATGCCAGAGGAAGGTGGCGATTCTGCACGAAGTGGAACCAGCGAAACAGGTTTGGTTTCAGCAAAGCAAGTTACCGTTGTGCCCTGGAACTGTACATGTCGTCGCGAAGAAGTTGGGTTAGGTGCAGTGACCAATGCTCTACTGTCCTGAAAACGCACCAGGCTAGGAGGAATGGTAAGTCCCTTAGATACACAGCGACCGCACGGTGCAAGGAACACGTCACCATTAACGATAATATTGGAAGTCAGTGTCAGAATATTCTCATCGCCCGGGGGAATGAAACAATCCGCAGTTGTTACGAAACGCAGGCTGCGATCGTCGACATCAGAGGAGAATTCAGTTGCCGTCATTTGAATCAATCGTTGACGACAAGATATCAAAGCCGACGCTGATGAAAGGAAGTCTCATCCCAAGATTAGGGGATAAGTACACGAAGACAGTACGATAAACTGAATATGGTGAAGGTTGCCATCAATAAAAACTCGCGCTGTGCAAACACAAAAGGGCTCAACAAGAACTACGTTTGCACAACGAAGGGGAGGGTCACAATATGGCGTCTTCACATTTCTCAAGCGGGAACACAAGTCCAAACTAATAACAGAAAGGGAAGCGCCATGTGTCCACTAAGGCTTCTGTCCGTACACCTTCAGCATACACCAACGATATATTTGATGGGGAGTTTGATGCAGTCCGAAATATGCAGCTTTCCTGCTGAAGCTGCGCATCTTAGCTTTCCGGGCAATGAGCAGAGGTTGAAGTCGCGGATCACAGTGGTGAAGAGGCGCGCCGAATCGGTGAAGGAGAGCAACGACACGGGAAACGGGAAGCATTGGCTGCGCCGAAGTTTGGCGGAGATGGTGAACGACGTGAATAAGTTGGCTAAGAGCGACGTTGGTTTGGTCCAGGAGACGAAAAGCCGTCCCGTTCAAAACCGTCATAGCCACGCCTTTCGTCTTGCTGGCAACGTCGACAAATTATATATATATATATATATATATATATATATATATATATATATATATATATATATATATATATATATAGTCACGAGCTTTCGTAACAGAGGACAGAATGAGCGCAAATGACCACGGGGACTGGCAGTGAGAAGGAAGACGACGTTCGGCTCGCTGCTTTTGTACCGGGCCCGTAACAGTGAGGTTCGAGCTCCGTCGCTGTCGGACGTGCTCTCGCGATTCTGTGGTTCCGGCCACCGTTCTGCCTCTTGTCTCGTATCCGAAAGGGGATTGGCCACATTTTAACTGCTCGTAGGGCTTTGTTTCTTCTATAGGTTTTTTTTTCCAGGGACCGTGAATGCCGGTCTCCGGTCCCGGCCAGGGCACGCCCTGGTCGGCTAGCCGTCCCACTGAGTCGGTGCCCCTGGAGTGTTTTTTTCGGAACGGAGTCAGTACCTTGTCCGTGGCGCTCGTTCCCACGGATGGTGGTTCCATTCGGCTAACCGAATCAGAAAGGTTCCAGGAGGAGCTGCGCGGTATTACCGAGCACTTCGTTGACATCTCGGAGGTGAGGCGTTTTGGCAAGACAGGCATTCTATGTAAGTCTTCTAATGCTCAGTGCCTTAATGATTTGCTTAACTGCACGAGTTTCACTAGCATCGCGGTTCGTGCTTTCGTCCCTCCTCATCTCGCATGCGTGAAAGGCATTGTTCACGGGGTTCCTACCGATATTACTCCTGAGGCCCTTTTGAAGATGCTCTCTCCGGCTGGTGTTGTTTCTGTTTATAGATGCAATAGGTCGGTGGGTGATAACCGAGTCCCAACTGAGAGCGTCATCGTCTCGTTCGCCGGTTTAACGCGCCCGTCTGAAGTGAAGGCTTGGCCGTATTTGTTCCGCGTGGAGACATTGTCACCTAGGCCATTGCAGTGCCGAAACTGCTGGAGATTTGGCCACAGTGCTAATGCATGTAGATCTTCAGTGAGATGCTGGCGGCGGCTCTCACTCTACATCAACCTGCGACGAAAATGCACCTAGGTGTTGGTTGTGCGATAGATCTCATAGTGCTACAGATAGTAACTACCCTGCGCGAGGCCATGAGATTCAGGTGCTTGAGATCGCGGAGAAACGTCATTGTTCCCGTGCGGAAGCAATATCAGGAATAAAGGAGCGCGATGTTGGTTACGCAGCAGCTGCTTCCCGTTAGTCAACATCTCTAGAAGCCACAGTTTCGGCCGCTGTAGCCGCAGCCATTGACAAGGCAATGCCAATAATTATGGAGCGACTGTTTAATACTTTTGCCGAAGGTATTACTGAGATGCTAACTGCCAAATTTAATAGCCTCCTTCAATCGCACTCTGCTGCTGCTGACCCCACTCCATGTAGTATTCCCACGCGCCATTAAAATGAATCGAACTTTGAAAATCAGGCAGAGGTTGAGTCCAATACCTCAGTTTGTTCTCCGGTCTCAGCAACTGCGGGACCTAGCCACTCATTTGGACACATGAGGCTTGGGACCATCAGCAATAGACGCAAGGGTTCCCCACTTTCTCCCACGGATACTCCTAAATCTAAGCCTAAAAAAGGAAAGAACAATGATCACCACGAGCAGGATGCGTTGCGTTCTGCCGTGGAATCACCCATTCTAGGGTCCCCATAGCATCAGTAAAAGTTCTCCAATGGAATTGCCGCTCTATATCCTCAGGTTACGTTGGCCTTCTTTATTTAGTACACACAATAATACCAGATGTTATTTTACTTCAAGAATCATGGCTTTCGTCACATCAAAGATTTACTATTAATAATTTTCGAACATTTCGTTTACATCGTCCAGGTAGGGGCGGTGGGCTGCTAATACTAGTTTCATCAAAAATGTATCGTAAGGTAACTGTAACTTTTGAACATGTGTGTTCAGACTGCGAAATTTTAGGATTAGATTTTTTGCTGCCAGGTTGCTCTGTGTTTACAGTGGTTAATACGTACTTCCCGAATGGAGTCAAGAACACTGATCACCTGGACTCGCTGTTCCGAAACTGTTCAAATGCAACGCTCTTGGCAGGAGTTTTTAATTCGCATCATACTTCTTGGGGAATTAAAACGGATGGTTGTGGAAAGAGGTTGTGGAATTGGGTGCATGACAACAATTTTCAATGTCACAATTCAGGACAAATTACCTTTCTACGTGGGCGATTCTCTTCTGCATTTGATCTGACTTTCTCCTCAGCTAACATGTCTATTTCATATTGGGACACCTTTAACAATGGAACAAGTAGCGATCACTTACCCATCACTTTTGAAATTATGCTTTCACGTCAGGCTCCTATTATACGGCAAAGACGACTCATTAATTATAAAACTTATAAATCAACTATAAATGCAGGCTTATCAGCGTTGAGTACTTATGATGAACAACGGAGGGCTGAATCAGTGGTATCGCTTTTAAACTCTTCTATTCAGCCTGCTGAGCTTACGGTTATGTCTTGCAGCTCGCCGTCGAAGTAATCATGGTGGAACGATGCTTGCACACGGGATTATAGGCGAAGAAAAGCAGCGTGGAAAAGCCTCCAACATAATCATTCACCGAAAAATTGGATGGACTATAAATTCTATGCAGCTCTATTTAAACGAACTGTGGCGATAGCTAAAGATGAACAAAAAAATGCACTAAATACGTCTTTGTCAAAACCAGAAAGAAGATCGGCACTATTTAGGTTCTTACGCAACAAAAAAGATGTTCAACAGTCCGTATGGTCATTTTCTGCTGTTCTATCCCCCAAAGAAGCGGCGGATTCACTAAATAATATCGCGAAAGGGCTTGAAGCACGCTTTTCTTCGCTGTGTCCCAGACCGAGGAGGTTCAAAATTTCGACATCTGAATTTGTAGAAGTTACCATAGAGAAAGAAATTCAACAAGAGGGGACACTCGGCAAAAACTGGCAACAGGAAACACGTCACCATACGTCACGCTATACTTTTGACACCGAACGTTAGCTGCCGCGAGCATCGAAAAAAAAAGAAAGTGAACTTAAGTTAACAGGCACTCATTTATTTTTTTAATTCTTTGCCGCGAAAACTAAAACGTTTTGCGTATAAATGAACTTAAGCTTTGCGACTTATTTTCCTTGCCTTACCTAGCCACAGGTCAATGACGCGCCAGATACATGCGTCATCCGCCAGACACTCCCCCGAAGCCAGCGAGGATGGCTGCGCGCGCGTTTGAGCGCTCGCGCGCGGCGACCCGTCTGTCTCCTTTTTTTTTTTCTTTTTTAAACGTAACCTGGTTCATTGGGCTCTCGGCGTATTCTTGCGTTCCTTCTGCACTGGGACAAGACACCACTGCACTATTGGACTACGGCAAGGTGAGAAATCTTGTTTCACAGTCTACGACGCAATTAGGCTTACGGCACGGGACCGAGACTAAAGACGCATTTAGAGAAAAACAGCTCGGCCATCCTGGCGCAGTTAATTTGAGTAAATGAATCGTGCTGAGACATGTTTCCGACGCTTCCTAGGGGACTATTGTAACATATTTCGGTTTTTGAGCCACACTGGCCGCACAGGGCGCCGTGTCGCAGTTAGCGAGAACTTAGCCGTGGTGTGTAGTCTAGTGCATCTTGCTAGGAGAAGTTTGTGCCGCTTTCTCTGACGCCAGACATTACTGAAAAGTAATTTCGTTACTTTCTGGGGTACTTTTGAGGCACGCTGGCCGCACAGCGCGCTGTGACGCAGTTAGCGATAAGCAGCTCGGCTGTGGTGATAAAGTTAGTTTGGCGTGTAATAAATCTTAGAGGGACAAGTCTGTGACGTTTTTTGTGGCTCCGCAACAACATATACCTTCTTTCGGTACTCACGCCTGTTGAAAACGCGATGGGCGATTGCCAAGAGTGATAACATGCATGGGGTGTGCTGCTGGCGCCGGCAGAACGCGCGAACGATGAACATATCAGAAACTTGTAATTCGAAAATTACGTCTTCTAAAGGACTGAAAAACGGCATTGCACCCACGCATTTGTCTTGAGTGCCTGTTGCGTCCGTCTCTGTGTATGTCGCGTACCGTCGCGTCGCCCGAGGCCAAGTTTTGGAAACGCGAAGTCGCTCGTGTATTTGTGCTGCCTAAGTGCAGGAAATAATACCCGGAAATTGGGGAATGCTTGGAAATCAGATGTTTTCATATATGTTTGGGATGAGTCGGGTATTTTCTACGCCATGTATGTAAAAGCGAATTGCTTTTGTTTGTAATGCCGCCCATTCACCGCTTTCGCACGTTTTGCCTCGCAGTATTCCTATGTCTAAATACCAAAATGACTCATGCTTGTAACATGCTGTTACGAGCTTGCAAATGTAACATGCTTGTAATTTACTTTTTTTTCAGCTGGTACCGTCCGGTGGAGCTTCATACAGGAACTACTGCCTTACCTGCTGGTGTCACAACGTTGGATGAACGCACAAAAAGCGCGGAACGAGCTTTTATATAGAGCAAAATAAATATTTCCTCATTGCACAAAAGGTCTTGCGTCTATACTTTGTGAAATTGCACGTGGCACAGATTCGATGGGACTTTACGAGATCGTTCGCAATCATTTTTACTAAATAATAAGCCGATTCTGCACGAAGAGCAAAAAAAAAAAAAAAAAAGGGAAAGAAAAAGGGGGGGGGGGGCGCAGCCGGCGTGCTAGCTTGCGTTCAAAATACGCGCGCCCAAAACCGAAACCGGAAGTGATGTAAGTGATCGACACCGACCGCTTGGCACGCTGCAGTCAATTTGGCCGCTGGGCCCTATGGGAGTGTCCCCTCTTGTTGAATTCCTTTCTCTATGAAGTTACCATGACAGAATTATCCGATGTCATCTTGACTGCACATCAATCGGCTCCTGGTCCAGACCGTATCACCATTACTACGATTAAATTATTGTTTAAGTCTTTCCCAGATGAGCTCTTGAATATTGTCACGTAGTAGCGACGCTGAAGTAAACAGTAGTAAAACTGTGTGACGAAACTGGTTGTTTATTGGGCGAACCTGTGCCCACAAAAGCAAGCTACACTCGAAGCACAACGAAAGCGGCGAACACAGTCGGCGGTCGTCGAAATCTGATCAGCAGCGAAACGCGTCGGCTTTTATACCTGAGTCATCGAAGGTTCCAGATTAATCCCTGATGCCCGCGTGTCTTCCAGAAAGTTCTAGACAATTCGCGTCGCTCATACAATCAGATTACATGAGTGTCGGTGACCACAGACGAAGGATAGAAGCATCGATAACGTTCGAGAAGCTTCCGATGCAGGCGCGTCCTGCGCCGAGCGATAACGTTTAACACTTGTTAGCCGGTGGAAAGCGGCCACCGGTGAAAGATAAACATGTATACGTGTCAATATAGTTAACTGTTCACTACAATATACATGGATTCCGACCTCTTGGAAAATTGCAAAAATTGTGCTTTTGTTTAAAAAACAAAACCTCGGATATATCTTGGACAACATTCGGCCAATTGCACTTACATTGAATCTAGTAAAAATTGTAGAAAAAGTAATTCATGTCCGGCTCCTTGAATTTACTTCTTCTCGTGGTATTCTGTGCTCGAGACAAATAGGATTTAGGCCTCAATATTCCATTTGGTCGGCTCACGTTGATTTAGAAAGCCGCATTCGACTCGCAGGACAATCAGCTAGGAGATATATCGGCATTGGTAACTTTAGATATTGCAAAAGCATATGACAGTGTCGAACATGAAATTTTAATTTCTCGATTAGTTAGCTGTTCTGTTCCAGACTATTTAGTAGCCTGGATACAAGAGTTCCTTTTTGATAGAGAATTTTTTTGTTTCAAGGATGGGGTGACATCGGATACGTATAAACAGACGAGAGGCGTACCACAGGGATCAGTTCTTTCGCCACTTTTGTTCTATATTTTGTTATCTTCTGTGCCAATGCATCAGGATGTACAACTCTATCTCTATGCTGATGACATTGCATTTTTCTCATCAGCAAGGGGTATTAATACGTTATACCAAATTTTGCAATCTTATTTGTCTGAACTCGAGTCCTGGCTGGACGGCCTGTCTTTTTCGCTTAACGTAAAGAAATGCGCTCTACTGGTGTTTCCATTGTCAAATCCTGTCTCTATTTCTCTTCATTATCGTAATCAGCCGATTCCGCAAGTTCCAACTTTGAAGTACTTAGGGATAACTTATGATGGTAAGCTAAACTGGCAGCAGCAAATAGAAGCAAATGCTAATAAAGGAGAACGTGCAATGGCATTGTTGCGCCGGTTCAGCAATAAAAACACAGGGATGCGTAGAACTACGTTGCTGATGATTTGTAAGCTTTACGTCCGCCCCAGTCTAGAATTTGGTTGCGTTATTTTTTCAGGATGTGCAGCATACAAGCTAAGACCTTCAATTCTACTGGAAAGGCAAGCGCTGCGTCTCTGCCTCGGGCTGCCAAGTTTTGTGGCTAATAATGTGCTTTATCTGTAGTCTGGAATTATTCGGTTTGATTCCAGATTTAAGCAACATACTGTCCTGACTTTCCTGAAGCTTTATGATACACCGCTTTCCAATTTGCAACCCGTTTTCATCAATTCACCAGAATCATTTTTCAGAACAGGATGGCGGCGTTACCGACAGCCACAAGTTATTTTTGTTCAATCGCTGTTATCAAAACTTCAAGTTAGCCTACCGCGCCTGATTTCTCCAAAATCTAATTCATTCAAAATAAAACTCACTTTTGATGATATTTTTCCAAAACACGCGAAACTTCTTCCTGCGCGCATACTTGAAGGTCTCCTTCAAGACCATCTTAGTCAATTTCCGTCTCATTTGGCTATTTCTACGGACGCATCACAAAATTTAGCGAAGGCTGGTGTTGGCATCTTTTCGAATCAACTCAACTGGTATTTTGCTCTCCGTCTCGCTGATTACACGCCAATATTTCTTGCAGAATTTCTGGCAGTTATTCTTGCCATCCGAAAATTGGGTCCACAGAATTCTAAGGTAATAGTTGTTAAAGATGCGCTTTCGGTCTGTACACATTTAACTTCCAATAATAAGTCACACCTACTGAGTATATTTTCGACTCTTGCCCCAGAAAATTTATCCGAAGTCCGCTTTGTCCGGGTCCCCGGACATAGTGGAATCTTTTTAAATGAATCAGCTGACTCGCTCGCTTCGACATCACTAAATGGTCCGGTCATAAATATTCTTCCTGATTTCTCTTTTATAACAGGAGCTAGATTTAAACGCCTTTTATTGCTGAGTTGCCATGACTCGTCCATACTGTCCTCAGACAATTTTCGACACTTAAAATTTCGGTGGAACACGAGCAAGTGCCTTTCACGCCAATGTGAGGTGACGCTGTCAACTTTCCGCTGCAGAGTTCCCCGCCTAAATTTTTATCTTCATAGATCCGGTTTATCAATCACTGACCTCTGCTCGTTTTGTAATCAACCGGAGACTATTGACCATTTCTTTCTTTCTTGCCACCGCTTCTCCTCCCTGCGCAGAATGTTTCTGTTATTTCCAAGCAGTAATCTGGGTTTGGCACTTACAACGCCAAACATTTTGTCTTTTGGGGCCTGTCAATTAGGCACAAGTCAGGGTTCTATGATCACTACTGTATACAAATTTATTGAAGCAGCCTGAAGGTTACGCTGCTAGGGTACCGACCGTGGGACATGTTATTTTATGTTTATTTTTGTAGTTAGTTCTTTCTTAATTTTTATTTAGTTAATTTATGTATAGGACATCTTAAAATCTGTGTTAAGGAGTTGCCAAAATCTTAATTTTGATTATTCACCTTTACCCCTTTGTTCGTTGTTAGGTGTATGTTTTATTTTATCCAGTGTGGCCAATCCCCCTCGTGGGTACGAGCCATGTTTTGAGGTAACAACAACAACAACAACAACAACAACAACAACAACAACAACAACAACAACAACAACAACAACAACAACAACAACAACAACAACAACAACAACAACACAACAACAACAACAACAACAACAACAACACAACAACAACAACAACAACAACAACAACAACAACAACAACAACAACAACAACAACAACAACAACAACAACAACAACACGCCAACCGTTCCGATTTATCTGCCCTGCATATTTAAATAAACGCTTCGCGCGTAACATTTGGTGGAGCTGTGCTGGGTACCTCCCACGACCGACAACGGAATCGTCCGTACAAGACCTTCGTAGAAGCCGCCACCTTGCCGGACTTTTGCCATCGCCGACCATCATGCCTATAGAGGAAGATGCTCGCAGTACTGCATCGGCAGGACCAGCTCCGATTCAACACTACCGAGAGCCACGCACGTTCTCCGCAAAAGCAGGAGAAGATGTCGGTGAGTAAAGCCCCTATATAAAAAAGTAGCGACACTCTCCTCCTCCACCTTCCCTCCTCCTCGATTCTCCTCTCTTTCGCGCTTGCTCCTCGACCGTGGCGCCGCCTACACCGCTCGAGCGTAGCAGACGACCTTTCGCAGAGTGAATGCGCGCTTTGCAAGGCGGTGCGTTTGAGCGTTTGCGTTTGCTTTCTAGCTTCGAGTAACTTCGTGTACAGCATAGAATTTCTGTAAGGAGGGTTATATAAATTTAGTGACGGCAGGTTTTCGTTTATTTCTGCTTTGAAAACTTCTTTTAAGTAGCTAAACGAGCGCCAACGCCGCACCATGACGACTCCGAATGTATCGCGTGCGCTACAATTAGGTACGTAACATTTGTCAAGCGCGTGTCGCAAGATCTTCTTGCGAATTGGTGTAAATAATAAGTTTGCGATCGAATGTCAACATCTTGGCCTCCAGCAAGCCCTCGGTAACCTAAATAATCCGCACCGTCCATACCATGTGAATTCGCGACGCGTATCAGCTATGACGCAAAAAGGCTGGCAGAGGGCACAAACAACCGCTGCACCGAAGGTTCGATATGGCATTACAAGATACAAAGCCGTCAACATGCGCGCTTGCCAATCTTCTAAGCACGCGCGAAGGCTCGCGTGCCCGCGCATGCAAGCCTGTAGGCGTACAAAACGATTAAGCGCGCCGAATACACGTCCAAATACAGCAAAGTACACGTACTCGCAACTTGCCTCGCATAGTCGTGTGGAGGGTGTTGGTCTGAAGTTCTTCCTGCCAATTCGATGAATCCACGTCTTTCTTCTTAACCCGTCGCGCTTACCGGACGGTATCGAGAAGAGTCGCTTGCCTTTGCTAGAAGTATTTTGGCATCCAAAGGCGCAGCAAGCCATGGTTATGGAAAATGCCTTGAAGCGACGTCGCACTTGCCACAAAACTTAGTTTAACGCATTCTCAAACTTAAACAACAAGGAAGAGCAGCGGTACCAACGTGCGCTCCTCGCCAGTCGGTAGACGCTTATCAAGCGAAAATGGCGACGGAGCGTGATCGTAAACAAACGCAGCCAGCGTCCGGCGGCTCGGCGGTCCACGTGATGCCATTAGGCCAATACCAACGCGGCGTCGGCCTCGGACAGGGTGTGCGAGGAGGCGGCGGCATTCTTCAAAGCGTGACGCTACTTTTTTATGTAGGGGCTTTATCGGTGAGTGGCTCACCCATTACGAAAGGGTCAGCCAGTACAATCATTGGAACGCCGCCTCCCAACTGAGGAACGTTGTTGTCTTTTTGAGTGACACAGAGATGGTTTGGTATGACAACCACGCGGACGCGCTAACTACCTGGGCCTGTTTCGTTGACGAGACTAAGAAATGTTTTGGGCGATTCGGATGCTAAGAAGAAACGAACGGAATTAACGTCAGCTCAGCGGGCTCAGGTCCCCGGAGAGACTGGCACCACATTCATCGAGGAAGTTCTAAAACTGTGTAAGACCGTAAACCCTCGAAAGTCAGAAGAGGATAACGTGGGACACCTTTTGAAGGAAATCGCGGAAGATGCGTACAACTTCCTCATTGAAAAAGATAACTTGGAAACCGTATCAGATGTGTTACGGCATTGCCGTGCCTTCGAAACACTAAAGACTTGTCGAATTGCCCCGAAATTTGGACGGCTAGCTAACGGGACGACTGTAGCCAGTGTGGAAACGAATTCTCCAACAGACTTATCGTCCACCATTCGGCAGATTGTCCGTGAAGAACTCCTTCGACACGAAGAACAAGCACGTTATGTGACCCCACGTTACAGCTCCTGCGCTTTCCGATACGCCGTTTGTGCAACCCCCTCGACTCATTGGCAGCACTCGGTAAACGCAGCGGATTTTGACAGCTATAGAGACGGTCCATATTATAACGGTTCCTTTGACCGAAGCCTTGATCAGCGCCCACGCAACGGTCGCTCACGACGACCAGCCACTGCCTATGACTCGCAAGGAGAGAATATTCGTTACTCTCAACGCACGGCCACGACTGAACATTGTCATCAGCACCCCGATGTTCGCCCTATGCCTGTGTGCTACAGCTTTGGCACACCAGGTCAGATAGCTAGGCTGCTAGGTACTGTACCCAACGTCGACCATCGAGCTATCGGCAATCGATGCCGTCTACGTGGTATAGTGGTCGTATAATGTACACCCAGCGGCCAGGGAACTCCGCTCTAGGAAGCCGCTCCCGAGAAGAAAGGCCACGTAACTCCACCTTGGGAAGCTACTTTGGAGAGGGAACAACTCGTAACCGTTCGCCTGCTTCCGACCGCACCCTGACACCACCACCAGTTTTCCGCGCGTATCAATCACCATTTCCCCGGTGGCGCATCCCATCATCTTCTCCACGGCGCCGCTTCCCGTCACCCCCGCCGGAAAACTAGCCAGCGCCACCGATGGGGGGGAGGTAGCAGGCAAATATTTGCTGCCGACTGAGATACCTCGAACTATTTTTATGCTGAAGAATAGGGTTCATTTGCGTATTGACGGTGTCTCTAGCTATGGCTTTAGTCGACACGGGCGCAACTGTTTCCGTCATGAGTGTGCTGTTTGAAAGTCTTCTGGGACGCAAGGTCATGTTTCGTTGGGACCAGAGCACAAGTTTTCGTGGAGTGGGTGGTGACTCATTATACCCGGTCGGAGTTGGTAATGTGGATATGTCATTGGGTGGTCGAGTTTTTAACACTGAGTTTACTGTCCTTCCTCGTTCCACCCACGATGTGATTCTAGGGATCGACTTTTTGCAGCTGTGTGGTGCCAATGTTGACTGCCGCACGGGAGAACTCAGTGTGGGCGGAAGTACTTCATCTGTGATCTTGGAAGACTCCCCCAACCAAGAGAGTGTGTTTTGCGTTTCCGAGGATACAGTTGTGCTCGCTTTGTCCGCGATGGGTGTTTCTGTTGTTTGTTCTACTCGCAACCCGTTCAATGCTGCAGTGGACCCTGTACATGTGAACTGCCCAAAGAAAAATGTGTTGGTTCCTCATTGCATGGTATCGGTGCTGAATAGATGCACACGGCTGTGGGTGATAAATTGTTCTACTGAAGCGGTGGTGCTGCCTCAAGGCTTAAAGCTGGCCACATTTCAAGAAGACCCGCCGATACCCATGGCAGTGCTTACAGAACTTCCGGACACAGCAGAAGCCAGTAACAGGCACCCTTTGGACTCAAAATTGACTTCCATGGTCGCTAAATCGTTCAGTTACCATAAGCGTGAGGCGTTGGTGGCGCTCCTTGCGAAACAATCCTCAGTATTCGACTTCACGCAGCACGACGGTCCGACATCAATCGCTGGGTCTAGAACTCGCCACCGCGTCAACACAGGATCTGCTCAACCAATTCGACAAAAACCCTATCGCGTGTCGCCCGCACAGCGCAAGATAATCCTTGATCAAGTCGAAGAAATGCTAACCAAACGAGTAATTCAAGAGTCATCTAGGACTTCGGCAGCAACAGTGATAATGGTGAAAAAGCAAGACGGTACGGGGCGATTCTGTGTTGATTACCGACGCCTAAACAACGTTACGAAAAAAAAAGACGTGTACCCGCTTTCGCGAATTAGCGACGCGATCGATTGCCTTTTTGCGGCCTCGTACTTCTCCTCTGTTGATCTGCGGTCAGGTTACTGACAGATTCCTATGCACATTGAGGATAAGGAAAAAAAAAACTCCATTTGTAACGCCCGACGGATTATTTGAATCTAACGTCATGCCTTTCGGGCTGTGCAACGCGCCCGCAACGTTCGAACGGTTCATGGACATTATACTGCGTGGATTGAAATAAGAAGATTGCATGTGCTACCTGGACGACGTTGTGATATTCAGACGAACATTTAGTGAACATAACAAACGTCTGGAGTTGGTGCTGAACTGCTTGGAGAAGGCTGGCCTGGTCCTCAATTCTAAGAAGTGTCATTTTGGGGAGCGACAAGTTCTTGTGCGTGGACATCAGGTCGATAAAGAGCACATCCGACCAGATCCACAAAAGACTGCGGCTGTAGAGGCATTTAGGGAATCTCACAACGTCAAGCAATTGCGAAGTTTTTTTAGGCTTATGCTCCTACTTTCGCCGATTAATTCCCAGATTTTCTTACGTGGCCCATCCTCTCTCGCGCCTTCTCCAGAAAGGCGTTCCTTTTGAGTGGACCACAGAGTGCAACTCATCGTTTCGTCAATTAAAGTTCCTCTTGACGTCGCAGCGTATTGTTGGCCGCTTCGATCCCTCAGCACCAACAGAGGTTCACGCCGATGCGAGTGGTGTTGGCATCGGCGCTGTGCTTGTTCAGCGCACCGGCGAAAGTGAGCACGTGATCTCGTACGCTAGCCGTTTCTTGAGTCGCTCCGAGCGCAATTATTCAGTTACCAAGCAAGAGTGCTTGGCGGTCATCTTCGCGGTGCAACGGCTTTGTTCATGCCTCTACGGGCGCCCCTTTCCGGTGGTCACGGATCATCATTCACTGTTCTGGCTCATGAATCTGTAGGACCCTTCTGGTCGACTTGCGCGTTGGGCTCTCCGCCTATAGGAGTACGATTTTGTTGTTTACTACAAGAGCAGTCGACGACACGCTGATGCCACTGTCGACGACTGAATACGACAATGACAACTTCGACCAATACATCGCTTTTGTATCTCCGGAATTTCCTGATATGGGTACCTTCATATCAGAACAGCAGAAGGACAAGAGCTTGCAGCCACTCTTCGCGGCCGCACACGAGCCTTTAGAAGATAGCCAATTACGCCTACGTGATGACGTCCTGTACAAGAAGAGCTACTCGACCACTGGCGCGCGCTACCTTTAGTTGTCCCCAAGAGCCCCCGCGTTCAAGTACTATGTTCCATGCACGACGATCCAACTTCAGGCCATCTTGACTCCACACGAACACTCTACCGTGCTCAAGAACGTTTTTACTGGCCCAAGATGCTTCACGATACCGAGCGGTACGTCGCCAGTTGAACCGAATGCCAGCGTTACAAACGACCTACAAACACACCGCATGGTCGACTTCAGCCAGTTCCGCCTTCCGGCGCCCCTTTTGAAGAAGTTGGTATAGATCTCCTGGGCCCTTTCCCGCGCTCCTCCAATGGCAATCGTTGGATTATTGTGTGTGTAGACCACCTCACCCGTTATTGTGAGGCGGCAGCGCTGACATCGGCAACAGCAACAGAAGTTCTCTTCTCTAGTTATTCTCCGACATGGACCTCCTCGCATTATAATCGGCGATCGTGGGAGACAATTTACTGAAGACGTTGTCGAAGAGGCCTTTCGTCTGTGTTCATCAAGCATCTGCCATTCGACGCCATACCATCCACAAACTAATGGCCTGGTCGAACGTACCAACAGAACGCTTGCCAACATGCTGTCGATGTATGTCGATTCCGCACATAAGAACTGGGACAGCATCCTACCCTTTGTCACCTATGCCTTCAACACCGCGAGACACGAGACCACCGGTTACTCACCGTTCTTCCTCCTTTATGCTCGTCCGCCTCGTTACACACTCGACACCATGTTTCCTTACTTCGCTCATGGCAATGACTCTATTACCAAGGTCCTCTGTCGAGCAGAAGTGCGACGCATTGCTCGGCTACGCACCTTGGCCTCGCAGGACTGGTAAAAGATCCGCTACGACGGTCGTCGCCTACATGTATATTTCGATCCTGGTGACCTTGTGTGGCCCTGGACGCCTTTACGGAAGCGCGGCTTGTGCCAGAATTTCTTGGCCCACTATGTTGGGCCCTACGTTATACTTGAACGCCTCAGCGAGGTCAACTATCGCATTGCACACCTCACAAACACTGTACGACACTCGGCCAAAACCGAAGTCACGCACGTTGCCCGCCTGAAGCCTTGCAATCCACTAACGATTGACTGACTTGCCCGGCGGGTTTGGCTGCCAACGGGGAAATGTCACGAGCTCTCGTAACAGAGGACAGAAAGAGCGCGAATGACCACGGGGACTGGCAGTAGAGAAGAAAGACGACGCTCGGCTGGCTGCTTTTGTACCGGGCCCGAAACATGCCAACCGTTTCGCTTTATCTGCCCTGGATATTGAAATAAACGCCTCGCGCGTAACAATATTGTTATGGAAGGATAGGAGGAAAGAGAAGAAGAAGAAGATCGAGAGACACTGGCCGCTGCGTGTTGTTGCTGGTCAGCCATCTTTACCAATGACATCGATGACATCGCTTTTTTCGCGTCCAATGATGATCTAAATGCACTGTATCAATCGTTACAAAATTACTTATGCATGCTTGAAACCTGGATTGCTAATATACATATGTCTCTGAACGTTAGAAAAAGTGCACTTCTTGTCTTTCCTTTAGATGTTCCCATTAATATTTCATTGGTGTATCGTCAAGAGTTCATTCCCCAAGTGAATTGCCTTAAATACCTGGGAATAACGTATGATGGGTCACTAAACTGGAGAAGCCACATTGAAAGAGTTGCGTCTAAGGCAACTCGTGCTGTGGGATGGCTACGTAAGATCAGTCATCAACGATATGGGCTGCGAAGGCATACATTAATTATGATATATAAAATGTATGTCCGACCGATCATGGAATTTGGAAGTGTCTTGTTTTCTGGTAGCCCAGCTTATAAAATTCAACCTCTGATAATATTAGAAAGGGAAGCTCTGCGATTGTGCCTTGGACTCCCTAAGTTTGTTGCCAACACCGTGCTGTATATGGAAGCACGAATGCCAAGCTTAAAAAGCAGATTGAGGATTCTTACAGTCCAAACGTATTTAAGAATTTACTAATCTCCTCAAAGAAGACCAATGTATATTTTTATTAACGAACCAAGTTTATTCTTTAATAGTCATTGGTCGCGATTACACACCCCTCAGCTCGTATTCGTACAGGCACTGCTATCACCATTGAATGTACAAATTCAACGCATTCAACCAACAAGTCAATCAAAAATAAGCCTCCAGATAGAATTTGACGATATTTTCCCCTCAAATGCTAAACTAATGCCATACCAATATTTAAATGATCAGTTACAAGATTACCTCTCTCACCTGGAAACAAACAATATCATAGCCACTGATGCTTCACAGTCCGAAGAGAAGGCTGGCGTAGGCATTTTCTCTCCTTCTCTTAATTGGTCCTTCTCTATTCGCCTTCCAGATTACACGCATATTTTCATAGCAGAATTATTGGCCATTGTCCTAGCGCTACGTAAACTTCCTGCAAATCAATCAACAGCTGTCGTAGTTACAGATTCTCTATCGGTATGTGTGTCGCTTTCCACGGAAACGAATGCAGCTCTCCTTAGCTTGTTTCACAATTTAGTCCCTCAAAGTTTACAAAAAATTAACTTGCTGTGGGTTCCTGGACATCGCGGTTTATATCTAAACGAAATGGCAGATTTATTATCAAGAACGTCTCTAAGTGGGCCTTTGATCCCTGTTTTACCGGACACTTCTCACGTCACTGCATCGAGATACAGAAAATTTTGTTTGCAAAATGATTTAAGCAACTTACCGCTGAAACCATCTACAGACTTTCAGCATCTCGGTTTTTGCTGGAATAAACAGTGGTGCCCTTCTCGGCAGTTGGAAGTTACTTACACCAGACTACGCTGTCGCATCCCGCAATTGAATTTTTATTTACATAGAGCTGGTCTCACGATGTCCCCTCTATGTCACAACTGTAAGGAAATTGAATCAATAGAACATTACTTTTTATCATGCAGACGATATTCACACCACAGAAAGTTATTACTGGAAGCTCCACTTTACAAAATTGGATTAGGTTTAAACATACCAGTATTGTTATCATTGAGGGCTTCAGCACTAGGCTATAGCCACAGAGACGTGTGTTGCGCAGTATTTAATTTTTTAACTGAAACAAAACGATTACCCTGCTAATTATTGTATTTGTATTCTACACATCAGATGCATACATATCACCTAAATTGATTTCTCCAAATTGTTTTGTTAATATTACCTCCCTCTGATTGTAACAACTCTTCACTTTCACCTTTTTCAGTCAGTCTGACTGCTCGCTCGCGTGCTAATCTGGTTAGTGCGACATCTGTCTTTTTGTCTTTTACTTGGCATTTCTTGTTTTCTTGTTTTAAAATATGAATTTTCTTTAGCATTCCCACTGCCGCCCGATCCCCCTTAGTGGGTGCGAGCCATAACGGAGGTGCATCATCATCATCATCATCATCATCATCATCATCATCATCATCATCATCATCATCATCATCATCATCATCATCCTCTTTACCACGCTAACCCTACTTGTGTATATATTGTAAATACATCCAGTCTATACTCTCAACATCCCCGTAACATATTGGTGAGAGGTGCTGGGTACCAAGGCTGGAGCTCCGCAGTGGACGTCGCATCACCGTCCCCACCATGACTGACGGTGAGCACACGGGTTCAACGTCGTTGCCGCCTCCAACGTCACCGTCGCCAGCTACGTCGTCGTCCCCATCGGTTGTGGTTGTACAAGCCAACGATCCCGGAACTTTCTGTGGGACCGATGGCGCCGATGTTGAAGAGTGGCTGGCCATGTACCAACGCGTGAGTGGAGCCAACAGACGGGACCCTACGCTTATGCTAGCTAACGTGTTGTTGTACCTAAGAGGCACGGCAAAGGTGTGGTACTAAAACCATGAAGAGGAGCTGACCAGCTGGCACCAATGCAAAGAGAAGCTAAAAGAGTTGTTTGGCCAACCAGCCGGCTGTAAGATTGCCGCAAAGCAGGAACTCGCCTCCCGTGCCCAATCCCCCACAGAGTCCTATGTTTCGTATATCCAGGACGTGCTGGCGCTTTGTCGTAAAGCCGATCGCGACATGACTGAAGCTGAGAAGGTCGGGCACGTGCTGAAGGGAATCGCTGACGACGCCTTTAATCTGCTCATGTGCAAAGGCTGTTCTTCAGTTGATGCTATCCTGAAAGAGTGCCGACAATTCGAGCAGGCCAAAAGCCGCCGCGTCCTGCAACCATTCGCCAGACTACCCAATACTGCCGCAACGTTAACGTGTGAATATCAGCCCACACAGCAGCATGCGTCGCCATCAGAGGACGTGGTGCGAATCGTTCGACGTGAACTGGAAGCGATGGCGCCCGCAGCTTTCTGTTCAAGTCGCCCTGACCCTACCCCTCTTTCAGTTCCTCTCGTTCAAGCCATCGTTCGCCAGGAACTTGAAAGCATTGGTTTACGTTCTGTCTGTGCTGTCGCCAACCCCAGAGCCAACGAACGCCCTTCTACTCTGTTTGATCCACCGCGACGCTTCTCTCCGCGTTATCGCAACCCGACTGAGTGGAGAACTGCGGACGACCAGCCGATATGTTTCACCTGTCTCCGTATTGGTCATGTCGCCCGATACTGTCGCAACTCGTGGTCCTCAGCACCTCGCACGCCCACCAACCTGAACAGTTTTGATGGAAATTCCCGCCGTGTTTCGCCCTCCGCCGAGTCCAACAGTGCCGACAACTCTGCCAGGAACACGTGGTACAGTCGCTCACCATCGCCTCGCGGACACGTACCAGTCTCGTTCACTACAAACACGTCGCCCATCTTCCCGTTTGCCGCATCCACGTCGCCTTTCGTCCCCTGTGGCTTTCGACCGCGTTCCTTCGGAAAACTAAGAACTGCAGCCCTCGGAGGTGGTGCTGCATTGACAACTACTGCAGCAAATCCTCTGTCTGTGCCCACAAAGCGAAGTCTAATTGACGTCAAAGTAGACGGCGTACCTGTCCAAGCACTCGTCGACACTGGAGCCCACATATCTGTGATGAGTGCAAGCCTACGTAGACGTTTAAAGAAGGTCCTCATCCCAGCAGCTGCACAAGTGCTTCATGTGGCCGACGGTGGCGTGCTGGTTGTTCTCGGAATGTGTACTGTACGTTTAAGTATAGCCGGCCGCCCTACTTCTGTTCTCTTAGCTGTGATCGACAACTGCCCTCACGACGTTATCCTTGGGTTGGACGTTTTATCCAACCATTATGCTCTCATCGACTGCGCAACCGGCGTCCTTCAGTTGGAACTGCCTGAACTCGCCGATGCTCTTAGCACCGCGCCGCCACCGCGCCTGTGCTCGCTTCAAGATGTGCGTCTGTCACCCGAGGCAGTCACTTACGTCGCTTTGACCGCACAGCCACAGGTTCCTGACGGTGAATATATGTGCTTCACCCCATCGTCGACGTGCTTTTGAACCGAAACGTTGCTGTTCCGCATACGCTGATCACGGTCACGAATAATGACGTCGTTCTCCCGCTTCTGAACTTCAGCCTGTGCCCTCAAGTGCTTCCGGCCGGCATGTTCTTGGCCAGCGTTTCTAGCGCGTCCGAATTTGACATTGAGAGTATGGATGCCGAGAGTGGATTATTAGCACCAATTACAGCTCACAGCTCTGGTTCTTTCATGGATGACTTCGCCAAAATGATTGCACCTGACCTCACCTCTGCTCCGGCCAAGGACCTCCGTCTCCTGCTCGAATCGTACGGCGACATCTTTGATTTCGGCGACCGCCCTTTCGGCCAAACATCTGTCGTTCACCACAGTATCAACACTGGAGACATGACTCCTATTCGTCGGCGTCCCTATCGTGTATCACATGCTCAACGTAAAGTAATCCAATCAGAAGTGGACAAAATGCTCCGAAAAGGGGTCATCGAACCATCAGCCAGTCCTTGGGCTTCGCCAGTCGTCCTTGTGAAGAAAAAGGACGGTACCTGGCGTTTTTGCGTCGACTATCGCCATCTAAACAAGATCACGCGCAAGGACGTCTACCCATTACCACGCATCGATGACGCCTTGGACTGCTTGCACGGAGCTACATACTTCTCGTCCATTGATCTTAAATCCGGCTACTGGCAGATTTCTGTTGATGAAATGGACCGCGAGAAGACTGCCTTCATAACACCTGATGGTTTATATCAGTTCAAAGTAATGCCCTTTGGCCTATGCAATGCTCCTGCGACATTTGAACGGATGATGGACTCTCTTCTGCGAGGCTACAAATGGACCACCTGTCTTTGCTATCTTGACGACGTTATTGTTTTTTCTCCCACGTTCAGCAGCCACCTTACGCGACTCGCTGCAATTCTTGCGGTCTTCCGAAAAGCCAGCCTTCAGCTGAACTCCACGAAATGCCAATTCGGGCGCCGTCAGATTACCGTGTTGGGACATCTCGTTAACGCAACCGGTGTACAACCAGATCCGGATAAAGTTCGCGCCGTTCGCAGTTTTCCTGTGCCTCGTTCTGCTTCTGACGTGCGCTGCTTCGTCGGCCTGTGTTCTTACTTTCGACGTTTCGTCAAAAACTTCGCCGACGTTGCTCGCCCTTTGACAGATCTTCTACAGAAGAACACGCCTTTCTCATGGGGCCCGGAGCAGGCTCACGCATTTGCCGCTCTCATCGGCTTTCTGACCACCCCTCCCATACTTGCCCACTTTGATCCATCTGCACCCACCGAAGTCCACACTGACGCCAGCGGCCACGGCATCGGTGCTGTTCTCGCCCAGCAGCAGAATGGTACCGAGTGCGTGATAGCTTACGCCAGCCGCCTGCTGTCACCTTCTGAGAGGAATTACTCCATCACCGAGCGTGAGTGCTTGGCTTTAGTGTGGGCTGTCGCCAAATTCCGGCCATATTTGTACGGCCGCACGTTTTCGGTCATTACAGACCACCATGCCCTCTGCTGGCTGACTTACCTCCGGGACCTGACAGGACGGCTTGGTCGCTGGACTTTGCGGCTTCAGGAATTTTCTTTTATTGTCATCTACAAGTCTGGACGTCTGTACAAGGACGCTGACTGCCTCTCTCGTCATCCCGTGGATCCTCCTGATCCTGTTGCACATGATCCGGAGACCTGCGTGTTGGCTTTCACTGACATGTGCGACCTGTACGCTGAACAACATCGCGACGAGTCCTTGCAGGCCATCATCGCCGGAGTGCAATCTGGCAGCACCGACGGCCCGTGCCGCATGTTCGTGCTGCACGAAGGCATCCTCTACCGCCGCAATATCTACCCTGAGGGCCCTGAGTTTCTCCTTGTCCTTCCTCGTCATCTACGATCCGTCGTTCTCGAACAACTTCACGATGCACCAACGGCGGGACACCTTGGAGTTTTGCGCACATACGACCCCGTACGACGCCGGTTCTTCTGGCCGGGACTCTACCAGCTCTGTGCGTCGTTATGTCGCAACTTGCGAATTGTGTCAGCGCCGGAAAAAAAACCTCCCCTGTCCACCTGTCGGCCGACTCCATCCAATTGAAGTTCCCTCTGAACCTTTCTATAGCGTAGGCCTCGACCTGCTTGACCCTTTTCCGACGACGACTAGAGGGGATAAGTGGATCGCCATCGCTACCGATAACGCGACACGCTACGCGATAACCAAGGCGCTGCCGACTAGTTGCGCAACTGACGTCGCAGATTTTCTCCTCCAGACGTCTTCCTCCACCACGGTGCACCTCGACAGTTACTTACCGACCGCGGCCGCTCGTTCTTGTCTCAAGTTGTTGACGACCTCCTTCGCTCTTGTGCCATAGAGCATAAGCTGTCCTACCGCCTACCACCCACAAACGAACGGTCTTACGGAACGTCTCAACCGAACACTCACAGAGATGATGTCGATGTACGTCTCCAATGATCACCGCGACTGGGATGCCACGCTGGCCTACGTGACATTCGCGTATAACTCGTCCAGACATGACACCGCAGGATATTCACCCTTTTATCTTTTGTATGGTCGCGACCCTACATTGCCTTTTGACACCATCCTACCTTCTGTGCCACGTGTTACAACTGAGTACGCTCGTGAAGTCATCGATCGCGCTCATATAGGCGCGTCAAGTCGCCCGATCTCGTCTGTTGGCATCTCAGGATATACAAAAAGAGCGGTACGATCGGCGCCATCGCGATGTTAAGTTCGCCCCAGGTGCTTGGGTGCTCCTCTGGTCACCATGTCGTCGTGTCGGTCTCTCCCAGAAGCTTCTCTCTCGCTACACAGGGCCTTATGAAGTCCTACGTCAAGTTAACGACGTCAATTACGAGATCTCGCCGTTACAGTTTGATCCGTCCTCAAGTCCGACGCCAGTTGACATCGTGCACGTTTCGCGGTTGAAGCCATACTTCTCTCGCAGTTCTTCGCCTGACATGCGCCGAGACGGCGCTTCAGCACCCGGGGGTCCTGTTACGGAAGGATAGGAGGAAAGAGAAGAAGCAGATCGAGAGTCACTGGCTGCTGCGTGTTGTTGCTGGTCAGCCATCTTGACCACGCTAACCCTACTTGTGTATATATTGTAAATACATCCAGTCTATACTCCCAACATCCCCGTAACAATATATATATATATATATATATATATATATATATATATATATATATTGCAGTATTGCTTGGAATCCGGTGTTTAATAAATTAAAAGAAGTGCAGGCGCACGTAGCAAAGCAAAAACATTGAATTTCGACGTTACGGCTGGGGTCCGGCCTTCATCAAGAGTCAAAGGCCGTTTCCCCGCGTTCGCTCCGAACGCGCACGGTGTCCGTGACTGCAGCCGATGCCTCTGGCGGCGGCTCGGCAGGTTTCGACTAAAGTTATCTTTTCCTTGTGCGAAGGATTTTCTGCGGTCGGCGCGAGTGCAGCTAGCAACGCGGCAGGCGTTGCCGTAAAGACTACTTTCGCGTTCGGCCTCGACAGTGCAGTCTTAAGCCGCTCTTGGGTTCGTATTTGACATCTGGCTCCCTGCCTGAGACTTATACTTGACTCATGCGGCGCAGAAGCGGCCGTTGACGCTCGTATGCTATCTACGCGGATACGCCGCTTCAGGAGGTTAGGAAGAACATGGCTGCCGACGGAGGTAGATGTCGCTACTTAAAAGAGAGCAGAAAATCTAGGGATTCGATCAGAGAACTGGACACTTTGTCGAGTAGCGCCAGAAGTCGCTGCTTCCTCTCGCCTCGCAACGTTGCAATATAATGTAACTTCCTGTTGTAGATCTGTGTTTACTTGTGTTTACGCAATTGCATCACGTGCAACACATGCACATGTAGCACTCGTAACATTCGGTGTAACTAACACAGCTTCGATGTTGAACCATCTTCACGGAGTGGAAGGGGCGGCGACTTTTCTCTTACTCATTTTCTAATTTGTGTGGGAGATGTTCAGGTGAACCCGGGTCCGGATAAGGCTGACCAAATTGTGGCATTGGTGAAGAAATTGACAGTGTCGAACGAACGATTTAACAAGGAGGTGACGAATAAAGTTAAAGACATCCACACTACTGTGACAGACGTCAAAAGGCGGCTCTCCAAAATTGAGGAACCACTTGAGACTGTTGATAACTTAAGTGAAAGCATTAGCGCTGTCGGCTCTGTTCTTCAAGAATATCAAGTGCAGTTGAAGAGCATTGAACAGAAACAGACTCAACAAGCAAACCTCGTAGTCGCAGATATGAATAATCGAATGAGGCGAAATTCAAGGGTGTTCCTGAATACATTGCTGAAAAGTGGAGTGATATGGAAAAACGTATTTCTGAATTTGTCACGACAAACCTGGGTATCCAACCAGGTGAAATAGAGCGAGCCCATCGAGTCGGTCAACATAAACCCGATCGCACTGAGCCTGTTGTGGGGAAATTTCTCAAGTTCAAAGAGCAATATCCTGAAAAAGCGCTCTCAAACTGAAAGACATGGTAAGCCTTCGCGTCTGGATCGAGGAAGATATTTCACCGCGAATGCAATTAATCATGAAAACCCTCCGCGACTTCACGCGCGCGAATCGCCAGCAGAACGAAAAATATAAGCTGCAGTTTGATAAGCTGCAGTTTGATGGGTAACGGTATTTTCACGGCCGACCCTTCAAGCAATGAAGTGGTTCCCATTCCTAGACATGAAGCTCCCGCCAATGGCAACTGACGTCTCATAGCTGCTGAAAGCTGTCTACTGTCTATTATTGTGGCAAATTTTAGAAGACTTTTCAGAAAACAGGATCACCGTTGTGCGTTTATCGAGTCCTGCTCTACTGATATAATGCAGGGAACAGAGACATGGCTGTCGTGCGATGTGTTCGACAATGAATTATCTTTTTCTGAAAGCTTTATTTTGTTTCGAAAAGACAGGATTGAAACGCGAGGCGGTGGTGTTATAATTGCAGTGAAAAAAATATTTCCAAGCGTGCCTATTTCACACGGGTTCCGGTATTGAAATCTTGTGGGTCATGCTCCGGTGTTAATGTGTAATTCGTGCCATTGGGGTTTGTTACCATCCACCTGACTCGCAAGACACATCATCATTAATCGGTAAACGAATCGTTAACATTTATGTGTAACAATTTCCCTGGCTCAGCTATTATTGCTGCGGGTGACTTTATTTACCCTGGAATAAACTGGCGGACGGGCACAGTCGAATGCGGCCCAAGGAATGCTGAACGTAAGGATTTTCTGGACGTCAGTTCTGCTTACGGATTAAGCCAAATAGTTTCCTTGCCATCAAGGGGGGATGCTATCTTGGATTTTGTGCTGACCACTGAACCCGTCAACGTGTCTGTTCACGTGTTAGATCAGTGATCACAACGTCCTCCATTGTGAATACGAGCTAAAGCGTAAAAAGAGAGCACAAGAACACAATTTATGATTATGCGCGAGCAGACGTTGAAATGATCGCCAATGAGCTCTCGTATTTTTGTGTTGAATTCTTGAGCAGCATGCATGATCGTGATGGCAATGATAACTGGATGGTTGTTTATAGCAAGCTGACTGAACTTAAAGAAAAGTACATTCCAAAAATGCAAATAACTCTTTCTACTGGAAGCGCGTGGTTCACCTCTCACGTAAGGCGCTGTATAAATAAAGAGAAACGCTCTTATTCAAAAGCTAAACTGTCGACATCTGATTATTCCTAGAAGTGATATTGGGAACACTCAAAGGTAGGCAAAGGGGGATTGAAGCAGCTAGACAAATTTTTTAACCATGATATTTCCAACATGTTAGCAAACAACACACAAAAATTCTGGGAAGTAATAAACCCCTAACCGTCATCATGCTGCTTCATATCTATAACGAAAGACAACGAGTTACTTCCACCATCAGAGGTCGCTACTGCAATAAACTCTTTCTTTTGTTCCGTTTTTACAAGTGAACTTCCTGTTCCCGCTAATATTGACTTCGGTTCTGTTACTTCCATCATGAGGCCATAGAAGCTGCTATTGATCGTCGTTCTAGCAGCATCGCTCCCGGTCCAGACGGAAACTGTTCAAAACTACTAAAAATCACTAATACAGTGATATCTCGCATTTTCGCCCCTCATTTTCAACAATCTATTGATTCAGGATGCGTTCCTGATGGATGGAAAATAGCTAAAATAATTCAAATCTTCAAATCCGGTCACCCGTTATCTGTCTCTAACTACAGATCCATTTCGCTGACCAGCATTTCATGTAAACTATCAGAACACATTATTTTATCAGCAATTATGAAATACCTAACAGAGCACAATCTTCTTTTCATTAACCAACACGGGTTCCAGCAGGGCCGCTCATGCGAGACGCAGTTATTCGAGCTCTGACTTATACCAAGCTATTAATGACTCATCACAAATAGACGCCATATTTATTGATTTTGCGAAGGCTTTCGACAAAGTAGTTCACAACCGTTTATTAATGAAACTTTGCTATTTTAATATAAATAGTAAGACTACGAGTTGGATTAGTAACTTTTTAACTAACCGGTACCAATTTGTAACTGCCAATGAATTTTCTTCTCCGAAATCACTAGTAAAATTCGGAGTGCCGCAGGGCTCGGTATTGGGACCTATTTTATTCCTGCTATACGCCAACGACATCAGTAATAACATTATATCCACAGTTAGACTATTTGCGAATGATTGCGTAATTTATAGACGAATAATTAACCCTTCCGACACTCAATCTGACCTCGCGAAAATTACGGACTGGTGTCGACAGTGGCAAATGGAAATAAAACGAAGGCTATAGCATTCACTAGAGCTACTACCCCGAATCCTACCCATTACGCGATGAATGGCCTTACTATTGCGCATGCTCACACAATAAAACACTTAGAAATTTATTTATATTAAAGCGTTTCATAGAATCAACACGTCGATGCGATTACTAGCAGCGCGTGCAAAACCCTTGGCTAAATCAGGCGTAACGTTTATTCGGCAAACCATGCAGTCCACTAAATTATTAGCCTATAGGACACTTGCTCGTTAAAAAATGGAGTACGTGTCTTTTATTTGGAACCCGCATCAATCGTACCTCATAAACAAGCTCGAGTCAGTCCAAAACAAAGCAGCCCGCTTCATTACGAAAAATTATTCATGAATGTCCAGCATCACCAACATTAAAAATTCTCTAAGCCTTCCCTCTCTAGAAAATCGTAGACTCGTATCACTTCCTTCCCATTTTCGCAAGCTTCATCACATCAGGCCCGCCTATCGTATCTTCCCGCGCCTTGACCATCCCTTAAAGTGCAGCCCGGTCTTAGGCGCATCAACTTCTCGAGTCACTCACCTCTCTTTCTCGCAG